>NC_058093.1:60730000-60735000 GCF_020171115.1 Neogale vison | reverse complement strand
ATCAGCTCATACTATGTATCAACACATTTAGAAGGCATTTTTCTTTTTTGTCTCTTTCCATATCTACTTGTTACCATTTCTGACCTCACCCATATGCACATAACACACTCTGTGTCTCCTTTTAAACCACCACTGTGGTGCTAGAGAACTCTTGAAGAACACTATACAATAGAAAGCAAATGGCTGTTTGCCACTGACTGGATAGTAGAAGGTAGCGACATACTCTTTACTACTCCAACCCTGTCTAGGTACCATTAGCTTACTTTGCATCTGTCTTTTTTAAATCTCCTTGTCCTAGGGCAGTGGTCCTTCAATGCATAAGTATTACCTAGAGATGCCTGTCGAAGGTTTCCTGGGCCCCAATCCCAGAGATTCTGACTCGGTAGATCCAGTAAGACACTACTTACATTTCTGTCAAGCTTATGGATGAGGCCAGAAACGCTGGTTTGAGGACCTTGAGTCTAGGGGTAAAAGAGTTTCTCCCAACAGATTTCAATGGGAAATTCAAGAAAACATCTGGGACTGAGTCACTCGGTTCTCATAGTGAGCCAAAGTGATTTAACTACCAACTAGAAATTAAAAGGGGAATAGAACTGCCAAAGTCATTTTAATCACTTTTAAATCATCCTTAGCTCTAAACAATGACTTATGCAGAGAGGTGTGAATTCCAGTCAACGTGGACATGAATGCTGTGCAACTCAATTTGAAACAAGGATCTTTAATAAATGTCATAAAAATAAATAAAAGTCATCGATGTGATAAAAAGATAATGCATATATACATGATTTAGATCATCCCTTTTAACCTCACCCTTTCTTCAATTCAATCCATTTTTAGTGAAAATTTGCAATGAAAAACTTTATAAAAATATAACACAACCAATAAAATACCACAATGACATCTACATTCACATTATATTAAAATACCTTCATATATCATCATACACCTGATGCTTAGCCAAATTATTCCAAATAATGCCAGACTTTATCTAAATACAAGATATCTTAGGATAACCAAATATTCACTCAGTTCAATATAAGTGCATTTCATCTACTCAGTTCTGTAAAGAGCAAGTAATAAAGACACATTATTAATTCAGCAGTATTGTGAGCCTTAGAAAATCACTTCTACCTACTGTTCTATTGACAGTCATTTCTACCAACCTAAGTCTACCGTAATTTGAAGACTCTTGTGTATGCCAGTTAAATGAGCTAAACTTAAGCCAGGATATCTGGAAACTCTGTAATTTGCTCTCAGTTTTGCTGGGAACCTTAAACTGCTCTTAAAAAATAAAGTCTTAATTTAAAAAATTGAGCCTGGTGGGCGCCTGGGTGGCTCAGTGGGTTAAGCCACTGCCTTCGGCTCAGGTCATGATCTCAGGGTCCTGGGATCGAGTCCCGCATCGGTCTCTCTGCTCAGACGGGAGCCTGCTTCCTCCTCTCTCTCTCTCTGCCTGCCTCTCTGCCTACTTGTGATCTCTCTCTGTCAAATAAATAAATAAACAGTCTTTTAAAAATAATTGAGCCTGGATTATTAATAAATCAATACTTTGCTATAGTAGTTAAGTTTTAATTTTAAGTAAGTGATGCTCAAGTCAATGGCTAAAATGATAAAATGGTCTTTCCCAACCATTGAAATTGAAAGATTCTCTAACCTCTTCCTAACAGTGACATTTACATTACCACCTTGAGCTGGTTACTTTCCCACCAAAGCCATACAGTTTCAATTACCTATTTTCTACGTGGCTTGTGAAGCTGTAGGATCCATATTTGTACACTTCCTTTATTTTTAGAGAACATAATTTCCTTTCTAATAAATATGGTTGGATGATTAGATAAGACGCTCCTAAAGGATTGAAGGCCCTCCTAAGGGATTCACAAAATTAAATAGAAATATTCTTAAACTTATTGGATGAGTTAATTCTATAGTGTCTAAAATCCCAATTGACCCTATTTGTATGTCATCCATACCAATTACAGGTGGATTCATCACATTCCTGCTTCTCTAAATTTTATTTCTCTTCCTGGTATTCTTTAAGTCCTGGACTTTAAAGGAATTTGAAGGAGGTAGAAGGGGTAGGCAGAAATGAGGATGGTCAGAAAGAATAGAAATAAACTAAATGGGCTTTATCATTGAGTAAATGATATTTTATTTTTATTTATCTTAAAATTGGTCTAATATCTTTATTTTTCTTAAGAACAAACAAACAAACAAACAAACAAAAAAATAAGCTTACTATCTGCAGAGTAACCATGCAAATGAAACTGCTTATGTGACAGTGAATAACACTGGGGAGGTAGAAAAGCGGTTCTAAGCTATTCTCTCTAAACTATCCTAAGATTCTAAGCTATTCTCTAATTCTAGGATATTCTCTAAACTTTTCTCTAATATTCTCTAATAGCTATTCTCTAAGCTATTCTCTCTAATCTACAGAATGTGAAAGAGTTGTTAAATGTTAGTGACAGGTTTAGAGTTTGGGAATGGCAAATCTATTATACACATATTTTCAGTTGGGAAATGATTTTAAGGATTTTATTGTTTGTAGATACATGGTCTCAGTGAATGAAAGGCTAATTATTCTTAAAAAAAAATCAAAACTAACAAACTAGTGAAAAGAAAAATAGTAGGTAATACTATTTCCACTACTATAATCCTTAGATTACAAAAATTATTTAAGAGTCTAATGGAATTATAAACTTCAATTTTGAAAATATGGATGATATGAGGGCACATTAGTAGATATTTAAGAATGTCTCTAGTATAAACATACATATAATCAATTTGATTCACATTATTGTAAAAACTCATGACTTTCACAATTCAAAGTGTTTTTATTCTTACTAAGGAAAGATAATGAGGCAAAATGTGAGTTCTACATTATCAGAGATTTATATATAAAAAGGTGAATTTACCATGTCTAGTTATAGTAAGGACAGTCACCATTTTCAAACATTTACTATGGACTTGGCACAGTGCTGAGTGCTTTATTTATCTCATTGTATCTTTTCTTGTTTTTCATTGTATCTTTTCTATAGCCCTGTGAAGCCCATGTTCATTTTGCAGAGGAGAAAGCTGAAGCTGAGCAAATTTAGCAGTTTATGCAAAATGAAATAGTAAATAGTGAAGTGGGAATTTTAACTCAGTACATTGATTCTGAAGGCCATGTTCTTTACCATTACATTGTATTGTCTAAAGTCCCAACCGACCTAATATATACATCACAGTGATTAACTATATGGATAACTACTGGGCATTGTTCGAAAACCATGACAGTGTCCTTAAATATTAGAGTGACAATATACTGCTTTGGGTTCCAGAACCATCTGGACTCCACTTTTGACCTATCAGGCTTAGTCAAATTTTCACAGTTGTTTAATTTAGTAGTAACAGTCTGCATTTAGTGGGTATACCATAGGGGTGGTGTTCACATTACTTACAATTATTCCCCACCCCACTACCTATGAGTTGGTAAGTTAACATTATTTCCAGTTTCTAGAAGGGAGCAAACTTTAAAAAGAATATTACGAAGATGAATGAACCTTTCACAACTGCTTAGAAGAAATATACTTTCAAATCTCCCTCCTCATCTTCAACTATCAACCGGCTCTCCTTCATTATGAAGTACTATTAAAAGTATGTTATAGTATAAGAAGATACTTATTTCTGCCTTCAAGAAACTCGTCTGAAATAGAGATAGTCTTCAATTTCCTTTCGCAAAAAGCAATTCTATAGTAAAAGGTAAACATGGGATGCAGGAGTGTGCATTCCTGCATTTGATTCTTTGATTCATTCGCTCAAGTACGTTGAGAGGTCACTTCTTTCTGGCTATTGTCATTTTGACAGTGGTAGGAGTTGGAGCAGCATGGTCAGCAGAGTCAAAAATGTGTGACTCCTCTTTCAAATGTATGTTAAAGCAACACAGTTAAAGCTCATTTCCAAAAAAAAAAAAGAAAGAAATCAAACTGAGGAGTACTCAATTGACTTAACCAAGTTCCTTAGTGATGCAAGGAACACTGCCAGAAAAACACTTCTTTCATTTCTACTCAATATACTAGAATCAGCTATGAAAGACTTCAGTTGCACACAACCTCTAGGGAATTGTGAAGACCTTTTAAAAATTGTCTAGTTTTTTCTTTTTTTTCAGAATTTACTTAATTTTTCTCATGAAGTATTTTAAATAAAAATGATAAGCAAAAAGAATACACGTGTAAGACATTGTGCTGAAGGTAATAAAAGAAAACACCTTTTATTACTTTTTAAATAATGCTTTATTACATTTCAAAGTTCAGAGAATAAAGATGATGCTGAAAGTCATCTCAGATCAACATGATGGTAGGTTTCTTTCTAAATTTCGAGTTCACATCTTACACTAAACTTTGGCAGTCTCTGTAATGTATAGTTTTATATTACTTTGCCATATACACTGATAGTTTTTGTAAACTAAGACCTACTTCACTTACTTTTAAAAGAGAAGTGTTTGCTTAGTGTCTACAAATGTGTGCTAACTGTAGTCCCTCAGACATTCATTAGTGTTTAGAATTTGCACTTAAGGAGGACAATGGCATTGTAAATGAAAATGACCAGTAGCCAAAGGGAACATATAATTGTTTGTAATTAAACAAAAGTGTTGCTGAGTTAATCAAATTCACATCTTAATATACTTTTAAAGCATTGCTGTCTTGTCAAAATGAAGACTTCAGTTTTCTGTCTCTTTGGAATTTTTTTTTAATTGGTAATGTAAACTACGCAAATTATACCACTGAGATTTTTTTTTTTAAACCCACTTAAGTACAATAAATAAACCAACTATGTTTTGATCAAAGTTTTCATTGGAATCTCCTTTTAACTTTTTTCACCAGTTTTATAATTAACAGTTTGTACAGACGTGAGCCTATTTATAGCTTTTGCTCCGCCATGCTCTGGGATGTTGACAATCTCATCTTTTTGAATTACAACATAAACACTGAAACATTACATCCTTCCCTTGGCAACTGAATCAT
>NC_058093.1:54787500-54877500 GCF_020171115.1 Neogale vison | reverse complement strand
AGATGCTTAAGTGATGAGCCACCTAGGTCTCTCTGGATTATTAGCTTTAAAAAGCTTACATTTTATGAAAGTATGACCTGGCTGTTCTTCTTTAGCAGAATGACTCAGTAGGTAATAGAAGATATTCAGAGTATCATAGAAAATGAAAAAAAAAAAAAAAAAACACAACTTGAAATTTGACTTAACTGATATTTTCCCTTTTGTTAGTGCCTTCCCAGTAATATTACTACTTTACTTCTTAGAATAGATCTCGGTTTTTTTTGTTGTTTGTTTGATTTTAGCATGTCCAACATTTCATTTCTGGGGGCATAACTGCTATTTTTTCCTGGTAAATAAAAAATGATTATTGGAAGAACATTTTGTGGAAATATTTCAATGTATAAATCCGTTTGCTCCAAGTTCAACATTACCGGAAAGAAAAGAAAAGAGAAGAAAAGAAAAGAAAAAAGGAAAGGCAGACTAAAGAAACAATAATATGTCACAATGGAGAAAGCGCTATTCCAGCATAGAAACTATGAGTACTGAAAACCCAGCTTAGGCAGATCTGGAGATTTTGTGCTTCAAGATAAAATATATGGGGTCCTAATTAATCCCCCACTTAAATATCTCTAGGTAAATTTCACTAATGGGAAAATATAGCAAAATTTGATCTGGAGTTTTGAAGATTTTAACTTTTAAAATTCAATCCAAAGCTTCCTTCATTAGGAAAATTCTAAAATGTTTATGAATTCTCTATCATATCAATTTATGTACTAAAGATGAGGGGTAAATATAAAGGAATAACTTAAGATAAATTAATTTCTGACAGAACCAGCAAAATACATGAAAACTAAAATTGGCTTTTCTTTTT
Organism: Neogale vison; assembly: GCF_020171115.1. Classification (NCBI taxonomy): domain Eukaryota; kingdom Metazoa; phylum Chordata; class Mammalia; order Carnivora; family Mustelidae; genus Neogale; species Neogale vison. Next base: position 54,876,650 of record NC_058093.1, on the reverse strand, counting down.
TAATGCATTTCAATGTTCTAAGTGGTCAAAACCATGGCATTTCAAATGAGAGGAAAAAGTAAATTTCTAATGGTTCTGGCCATCTTTCAGTTGAATGCAGAAGTTGGGAAGCTCAAGCCAAAGTCTGGACTGTAGGTAGAAATTTGCGTGTTACCATTGTGTAGAATGCAGCCTGTAAATGACGGTTGAAACCACGGATGTAGGTGAGATTGTTTACAGAGCATTTATAAAATCATAAGGAAACCAAATGAGAACCTGAGGAATACTAACCTGTACTGGAAGGAGGAAGGGCAAGAAGGATGAGCCCTAAAAGATGATGGAAGAGATAAATAGCCAGAGACATGGACAAAGACTCTGGAAGGAACTGTCATGAGAACCCCAAAATGGAAACCATCAGAAAGTGTGGATCAGAACACATTGCTATGGATTATAAGCTAATTGTAAGAGGCAATGGGTAAGTCATTGGTGACCTTTGGGGATGCTGGCAGGTCTGTCAGAGAGAGAGTTTGCCCTTACTTTAACAACTAACTTTTTATTCACTGCCCTAGGGGTCTTCACAAGCATCAGGTGTTATGATAAATATTTAATGTTTGAGTAGAAAACAATTTCTGATTACATTAATAGGAATTATAAAGAATTATAAAGTCTCTATAAATTAAATGACTCTCAAATGACTGTATATCAATTCACCATGTAGATTTAGATTGTCCAGTTAAATATTTTTACCTTTGGCTAATTTCTCCTAATTATTTATTGGATACTAATTCCCCACCAGAAACAATTTTAATATTATTTAAGTTACTGACTTCTAGATTCACTAGCATTTAGTAACAAATGTTTAATTCATACCAAAGGTCAGCTCCACATCTGCTCCTGTTTCCTTAGGCTCCATATTCCTTCATCCAACTGCATGATGCAAGGACTCTAAACCTTTTTGTAGGATGCACAAACGTGACTCTAAAATGTTTTTTCCCTTAGTTTTTAACTGGGTTCATTTTCTTTCCTACCTTTTCCCCCCTTTTCCTTCCCTACTGAACTCACATCATTTAGCCTTCCTTTTTATTTTCTTCTTCACCCTAAATTTCTGGCTCTATCATTATTTCTCTGCCTATATCCTTTCCCTTTCAACATGTTTGTTCTTATCTTTTTTTATTCTCTGTTATATATATCCCTGCCCCTGCCAATTACCCCTTTAGTAATTGCTAGATATAAAAGATACAAGAAGAAATGAAAATATCTAAGTTTTGAATTTCTCAATCACCAAAGTGGGTAATACCAATTCTAAAACCCTCCAGGACACAGAAATCTCTCTTTAAGAATCTCCATTGGGACACCTGGGTGGCTCAGTTGGTTGGACGACTGCCTTCGGCTCAGGTCATGATCCTGGAGTCCTGGGATCGAGTCCCGCATCAGGCTTCCAGCTCCATGGGGAGTCTGCTTCTCCCTCTGACCTTCTCCTCGCTCATGCTCTCTCTCACTGTCTGTCTCTCAAACAAATAAATAAAATCTTAAAAAAAAAAAAAAAAAGAATCTCCATTGGTTTAAACGCCTACTATTTTTTTTTTTTATTAGAGTTGCTGGTCTTAAATGATAATATTAAAGATAAATTAAACTCACTCATTTTTATTATTTTACTATTTTAATTACTGCTGTTACAATAATATTTCCAATGGATTTTATAGCAAATGTATATTTCAGCTACATCTTGGGCTAAAGAGTTGGGCTGAAATTTCTTTAGAAATAAGTGATTCCATTTATAACATCATTTCTAAGGGAAAACGTGTGCTGAGTTCCTAACAACTGATTAGCAAATTAAATTTTGGAATACACCTGTTTGCTAGCAAGGAACTGCCTGTAATTAGGGAGGTAAATCTGTTGGGAAAAAATCAAATAGTTGAGCCAAAGCGCAGAAGCTTGTGTTGTGATAAGAAAGCTAGTGTGTATTTGTGTATCGCATTACTCTTTTGAAGTGCGTTCATACACATGCACCCATCTGAGTGTCACAACAGTCTCATAAGCTACGCAGGGCAGCACGTTTTTATTTTCCAAAATCTGCAGATAAGAAAAGTGACTCAAAAAGGTCAAATAACTTTCCCAAGTTCAGGCAATACTAGGCTAGAAGGGACCAGATCTTCTATTTCATAGTCTTATCCAGAATGGCTGCCATTTTTTTCCCCCCAATTGGAGTCTCTTTAAGATTTTAACTGGAAACCAAAAGGTTCTGCTGCTGCTGAAGAAAATGTTCAAAAGCCACTGCACTCAATGAAAATATCCAGCATGAATTTCCAGAATGGGGGGGTGAGAGGTCAGGCTGAGGTATTACTCTCCAGCATTTGGGCCATTGAAGGACAACCTCTTTCCCTGATGCATTCATAGTTCTGAAATGCAAGTGTGAACAAGTAAACACTGAATTCCGACAATGAGCTGAGAACTTTGCTAAACATCATTTCACATAATCCTTCTGAAAACCTCATGAAGTAGTAGTGCTTTGCTCATTTTACTGGGAGGAAAAAGGGGCTCAGGCATGTTATGTATCTTGTCCATGGCCACCTATCTTGTGATGCAGTGACATGCATAACTCCAAAGCTTGTGTTCATTAATCCTCACACCGGCTAAACTGCTTTCGCCATCTCTGATGGAGCATTATTACACTCTAAAAAATAAAACAAAATACATGCATAGGTTTCTTTTCAACCCACCTGGATGGACAGAGGCTGCTCTATTGTACAGCTTCCCTGGAATAGGGTGAGGGCTCACCCACATGAAGTCTATGTGAATTGTATATCAATTTGTATGGTTTTGACATGTTTAGTTGACTAGATTAGTGTGCATCAATTTTGATTTAGTGCATAAGAATGAAAATCAGTTCCAGTTACAAAATACAAAAAAAAAAAAAAGCCAATTCTTAGAAGACAAGGAAATATTCATTTTAGAACATTTAGTTTTCCCCATGTAGTATCATTTGGAAATATGATAATCATAACAGTATTTCTTTCTAGATGCTATTTTCCCCCTTATGAAAATCAAGAGAGAATTCTAACATGGGAACTTCACTATTTTCTCATTTGACTTATGGCTTCTAAATCAAAGCTTTATAGGAGTATCCTTATTAACATTGTGAACAGTCAACCCCCCAATATTTATGGCTCAATTCCGGCTTTGGGGCAGTATGCTGGACAAACCATGACTCAGTGGGGATAAGAAGGTCTCCTTTTCCACTCTGATCTAGATTCCCATTATTTCATACTCCATAATACATGGTAATCTCTAAATGAATATCACTGTATCTGTTCAGAGTGGGGAGGGAGTTACCATCAGCTATAACAAGAGGTTTGTGGGATGAGATCCAAAATTGTCCATAAAGAATGAAACAAATTTGAATAAATGGAAAGCAAGAGATATTTGGGGCAGAGCATGATCATATTATAGCCTCAAAGGAAGGGATTTGCAAGATGTGTTCATAAAACTGTGAGAAACTTCTCTCTGGTGTGAACAGGTGTTTTATGTGAGTTAAAAGTGGAAATTTAAATTTGGGTCAAATTTCAGACTGTCTCACATATTTTGTTACTGAAAGTAATAGCAACAAGTAAAATCTAATGAACGCTCACTACGTGCTGGAAACTGCTAAATATTCCACGTTTGAAAGCATTTGAACAACTTTGCGCAGTGGCAGTATCATTGCCAATGAGGTTTATCCAAGGCGTGATTATTGCTAATTGAAAGCATTTGAACTTCATGAAAAATGTATGCATAGATGTGATTATTATTCCCATTTTACAGGTTAGGCAGTCAAATCTCAACAAGGTTAATTAGCTGGTTAGTAAGTAACAAAGTCAGGACTCAATACTGTGGGGCCATGGAGAGATTTGGAAGAGTGTGACACAGTTGAAACAGGGCTATTGGAATGTTCATCTGGTAGAGAGTATCAGAATGAATCGGATGAATGGAAAGGCAGAGAGGCTGCCATGGAGGCAATCTCTGGAGCTAGGCATTAAGTATAAACAGCCTTAATGAGAGACAAAGCTCTACTTAAATGTAAGGGTGATAAAGAAAGAGCAGACATGAATCCAAGATTTCAACTGGGAGAATTGTAGAACTAATTTTTTTTTTTTTTTAAAGGGCTGGATAGGGAGAATCTTTGAAGTCAGGTGTACTAGTAATAGTGGTAATCAAGTGTGTATTCAATATGAAAATATTAGTGAATGGCAGAAATCATACAAGGATTTCCAATTAACAGTAAACACTGTAGTAATTAGACACAGCTCTTGATGTATAGCTTTAAGATGATTGGACCCTTTTAGGGACCAAATTAGAATATTACTATGGTGAGTAATTGTGAATAATTGGCTGAAAAGGCCGTAAGAATTTTCTTTCAGGGCTCCTGGGTGGCTCAGTGGGTTTAAGCTTCTGCCTTCAGCTCAGGTCATGATCCCAGGGTCCTGGAATCCATTCCCACATCCCAGGGAGCCTGCTCCACCCCTCCCCCACCTGCCTCTCAGCCTACTTGTGATCTGTCAAACAAATAAGTTAAATCTTCAAAAAAAAAAAAAAAGTGGTTCAGAGTTGGAAAAAAAAGATTTTTCTTTCATATAAGGTGTGGTTTTTGTGTGCGTCTTCATAACTCTGCCTCAAAATCTTTTTTTTTTTTCCCTATAGGTTGCTTCTTTGCGGAACTATGGCTCTGACCCTGGTGCTCATAGCCCACTGTATACACGCTGCTATGACAACCTTCGTCAGGTTTTGTTGTAATCGTTTTCAACATGCCTGTGTGCCCCCTAAACTCTATGGTCCTCAAGAACAGGAATTGTGTCGCAATCATCTAACTGAAGCAAGAAGCTGAGCAACAGTGAGTGCACAACAATGTTTGTTTAGTGATGATTCTCAACACCAAAAGGATACTTTTTATAACATAGGAGAAATAGAGTCCACAGATGTCAATTGTGTAACTTTTTAGCTAAATTAGACCCACGTCCTGTTGCTGGACAGTGTCCCAAAATTAAATGACCACTAAAGAGATGAATATGATAACGTTACGACAGAGCTGGAGGAGGGGGGGTACTCTTCAAGCAGATCTTGTTAAAGTCCCCTAATGATCCATTTGTGTCTAGTCAAATAGACTTTTATTCTTTTATTTAACTTAGATAGTTAAAGAATTATTAAGTGTTAAGCTCTGAAGTAGAGCTTTTATTTGGTATGGGACTTGATGGACTATATGTGTGTGTGTGTGTATAATATATGATAACATCTTTAAAATACTTTTGTAGAATCCTTATAACAGTGCCTAGCACATATTAAGTGCTATATAAAGTTCAAAGAAGGGATAAAGCTTTGTAGATCAAGTTAGAATACGAAAGCCTTTGTGTATTGTATTACTTAGGATAATGTTTCCTGCTGTAACAAACAAATCTGAATAAATATCAATGGCTTAATAAAAGTTTCTTTCTTGCCCATAGATATGGACATAAATAGTGCTCCCATATGGGATGTTCCTAGCTGGTAGCTGGCCTTCCCCGTGATCTCTCTGAAACAGAGAATCCCTTCATTTTGTAATCTGCCCTTCTCCAGGGCCTCCTGCTCATCTGCATCTAGATTGTCGATGGGAAAAAAGAGGGTGAGGAAGACATATTCACTTCTTTTGACCTTATCGCCAAAGCGACAAGTGTTCTTTCACTTAAATTCCACTGATGATAACTGGCCCCATGATCATGTCCGCTGAAAGGGAGAATGGGTTTTCTCATCTAGCTGTGGGCAGAGGAGGAAGAGTAAGTGCATTTGGTGAAGAGCTGAGCAGTCTTTGCCAGTTCTGGATACTTAGAAAACTCTTCTGTCTTCCCCAAGGAGATAACCCAAAATGCCATGCAATGAACAAACCCAGTCTGAAATCTAAAACCTCTAGTGGAGATACCGCGCTCTCTCTCTCTCTTACCCTGGTGCAGAAATGGTTATTCATGTTCTGCTGGCTTGTGATCTGAAGACAAGTTATTTCTGCTGCTTCCACCACCCTCTCTCCCATCCAGCATACAATGGTGGGATGGAGAAAGGGTGACTGCAAGGCAAGTTCCCAAGTGGAAAAGGCAACAATGAGAAATTCATAGGGTTTTGGCTGTCTTTGTTAGTTCGATAATGAAGTCCAGCTGGGCTGTGAAGTACCTTTGCCTTATCAGTAGGGGAATTCCTTCCCAGTCTCTAATTATATCTTCTGGAAGATTTCATCTCCTTGTTTATTATTCTTGGTTTATTTTTCTTGTTCCCCTCAGGGAACTTCTCCCAGGTTCTCTTCAGTCACCTGTGAAGAGGGTGTTAGACAGTTGTTGTTTGGGTTCTGTTTTTGTGGGGGGCATACTAGTCCCCCACCTATTAAATTAAATTTTTGGTTTGTTTTGTTTCATTCTGTTCTGTGTGCCAATAATTATGCCCAACATTTTCTTCTTTATTTATTGCTTTTTTTCTTTGTTTCTTCATTCCTATGCTTTTCTACCTTAACTTAATGACTTGGGTGGGGAGACTTATGGTTAATCTTGGCTGTAAGACTGAGATACTCTCTTCAGTTAAGAAGTCTTGCTGGGCCTTTAATGTCCAAAGCTTTATTCGATCTTATCTAACTTACTATTCTGAGGTCCAGAAATAAACATTGTTTTCAACTAAGTAAAGTTCTTGACTCTTTATTTTTTTAACTTTTACCTCAAAATAAGCTATTCTTGCCTGAATTCATCTCTTTCTTATAATATCTTGCTAAGAGTAACATAGAGTAGCACACAATATTCTGACATCTTCCGGAAATTTCATTAAAAGCTATAGTCTCAGAAAACATATATTCTGTCTTCCAAATTGTCACATGCTTATTAAATATTTCCCATAATGTCACGGGAGTTTCCATCTCCCCAGCTTGCTTATCTTGACTCCTATTACCTGACCTCTCAGCCTGTGCTGTTCATTTCACATTTGTTGTTAGAGCAGGACCCTATATTCTGTTTTAAGTGGGATGAATACTGTTAGTTGTTTTAATAAAATTCTCCAAAATTTCGGTAGCATGAAGGTTTATTTCTTGCCGCTCTATAGTCCTGCTGACTAGATATTCTACTTCTTCCTCTCAGGAATGATCTACTGCAGATGAATCAATCTCTCTCTCTCTCTTTCTCTCTTGTTTTGTTTATGTGTCTCTCTAGGTTTCCCAGACAACAATTCCCCTGCTTGAAAGTATTTGCACCTTCCTTCCAGCTAAATCATATCCCATGGAGGATGGGGTTTTCCTGTCACCCATGAAAACTGTAGACATGGGGATGCAGATTTGACAAAAGATTAGGCAAATTTGCAACTGCCAATGTCTGGTATGCCTCAACATTTTTAAACTCAAGCTCTTTAAACAGGAACATAAAATTTTGTACTCTCCCACTTTCTTCCCCTACTAGTTTTCCCATTTTGAAGTGGGAGGTGGGTCAGTTATTATGTATTTCATTACTTTTCTGTTCATAGGATGAAATCCTACCAGAAGAAAGCATGAGGATGGAACAGAAAGGGGGAGAAAGAAAGAGAAGCAATAGGTCACATCATGGCTTACTTGCCTAACCATGTAACTAGATGCTGAGTTGCTTTCTGGCAGGGGCTTTATCTGTAGAACTCCAGGACTGGACGTGGTGATCTGCCCAGAGTGTGAACCTAATTCATGTTCCTGGATGTGTGATGAGGAACACAGGTCCAGATTCAGAATGACATTGCTCAAACCCTTACTCTACCAGTTGTCATGAATCTTGGGCAAATTACTTAATCTTCTGAGCCTCAATCTCATCCTCTGAAAAATAAGGAAAATAAGAATGTGTACATCATAGGGCTGTTATAAGCCTTAACTGAAATAATAAATATAAAGGCTTAGAATAATGCCTGGGCCCATAGTAAGCTTTTAATAAGTATCAATCACAATGTTGAGATCTAGAACAGCATAATGAATGAAAGTAGGATTCTAAAGCCATGCTAATGGAGTTTTAATACCTGTTCTATTTATATGTAGAATATGTCTTAATTTTTCCAGGGTGATCTTATTTCTTTATGCCAGTTTTTACATGACAAACATTCACCAAACACTGATGTTATATAAAAAGACTAAAGGAATGAACTATTTAAAAGATAAAATTAATCCCAGGAAAGCAGTTCTAACAACGCTAATTCCTACACCCGACTTTGGTTTGTGGTCTTGTTTTTCACGTTAACGTTAATGTGAAATGTTCCATTAAATGTGCCTCGTTTGTAAACCAAAGTCTACTTCTTGTTTTTCTTTTCCATTTCCCACCTCGTCATACCAGCCAGACTGTGTAATTCAAACGAAAAGAAATTGTGGTGTCAGAAGGAACCTGTATCAGTACATCTCATAACAGAACATAGCAAACATTTTCCTAATTGGCCAAGTCTTACAACCAGATATATTTGGGAAAGGGGGTGGATTGATATCATCTTCCAGGGAAGGAAGAATTGGATTTAAGAGCTTGGCTGTTTCACCTCTCACATTACCCAGGAGAAATAAAAAAGTAAAAATAATATCCTAGGAAACTGCCTAGTGGTTTCTAATATGAAAGACTTTTAGTGACTTATTGCTGTTTGCAGTAGCATCTCATAGTTTCTGACAGTATAAAGCGTGCTAAGGAAAAAAAAAAGATACCACCACCCACATTTTGTCTGGAGTTAATATGTATTTTTCCTCTTGTCAAAGTGTGGGAGGCTCTCTGTTTATATAATTACAGCTTTCAAAAATCACTTAAATAGACATGAGCAAAGAAGTGAAATTGCATGTGGAGTATTCGGATGACACTGAATCTGTCAGGTCTATGGGATTTTCGTACAAAAACTGAGATGTTTTTCGACTCTCACTTGGATGGAACTGTGCTTTGCTGGAGGTTGGGAAAACAGCTTTTCCATATTGCTGACAATCTTGACAATGGTCCTGATGAATTATCTGTACTAGACATCCTCCCAAACCAACTGAATTCACTTTTTCTGTCAAGGAGATTTGGAGAAAAGCAATGAGCTTTGTCTTTTCCTGCAGCCTGGGGCACCATATATCCAAAGAGATTAGGAGGAGGAAGGCAAACCCAGGCCACACTTGCTAGCTACCCTTTTTCTTCTGTGCCTAATGGACTATCTTTTTATCATATAAGGATGTAAGAGTGGAAATAAAAGAAGTAGGCGGTCACGATGGAATTACACTTATATTTGTGAGGGGCGAGTATTTACCTTTGCTCATCAAACTCATTTTATTTTTTTGAACAAGTAAAAATGATCAGTTTTTTCCTTGACATTATTTTTTATTTCTCATACTTTACCTTTTAAAATTTATTATACTTTATTTTTTATTTCTAAATAGTTTTACTGAGGTAAATTTAACAGACATTAAACTGCACATTTTAAAAGTATATGATTTAAATTCTGACATATGTATATGCCCTTGTAGCCTATCATTAAAATCAGGAGATAAACATACCCATCATGCCCAAAAGTTTTCTTGTGCCCCTTTGTAATCTCTCTCCTGCCCTTCCCTGTGTTCCACCTCACCCTTCCCCACTGGCATCACCCCATCTCTTGGCAACCTGCTGCTCTGCTTTCTGTTTTGATAGATTGGCTGGCACTCTCTAGAATTTTATAGAAATGGGATCATACAGAACGCACTCTTTTTGTAGGGACTCTCCACTCAGCATAATTATTTTGAAATTCATCCAACTGGTACATGTTAGTTCTTTCTTTTTGTAAAGTAGCAGTCCATTATATGGATGTATCACAGTTTGTTTTCCCATTCAACTGTCCACAGGCATTGGAGTTGTTTCCAAATATAGGCTACTAGAGAAATGTTTTGACGTTGTGTATAAGCCTCTGTGCATATATATGCTTTCATTCCTCTTGGGTAAATATCCTTTTTTATAAAAAAAGATTTCACCTATTTATTTGAGAGAGAATGAACACACATGTGAGCAGGGAGAGAGGTGGGGTGGGGGAGGGGGGAGAGGATCTTGAGAGGACCACAGGTGCTCAATCGCATGACCCTGAGATCATGACTTGAGCTGAAACCAAGAGTCTGCCACTTAACCAACTGAGCCACCCAGACGTCTAGGAATGGGATGTCTGAATCACATGCTAAGTATATTTTTAACTTTAGGAGAAACTGCTAAACTATTTTCCATAGTGGTTATACCATTTTAGATGCTGCTAACAGCACTGAGAATCACAGTTCCCCCACATCACCAGCACTTGGTATTGTCAGATGTTTTAACTTCAGTCTTTCTAACAGGCATGGAGTGTATATCATTGTGATTTTAATTTATAGTTTCCTGAGGCCTAAGACTATCGAGTATCCTTTCATGTTCCTATTTGCCAACCTTATATCTGTTCATACCTTTTGTCCATTTCATTGAGCTTTTGTTTTCTTCATGTCGAAGTTTATTTTCTGTTTCCAAATATGTTATTCTATTTTTAAAATTAATATGCAACAAAATAGACTTTTTGGTGCAGAGTTCTATGAATGTTGCCACGTGCATGATTTCATGTAACCACTACCACAATGACGGCAAAAACTCCGTCTGGTGGCACCGTGGTGTTGGCAATATTCTGCCTCCTCCCAACCTTTATTCTGTTCTCCATTCTGTAGTTTTGTCTTCTCAAAATTGTCATATAAATTGTTTTATATGGGGGAGCATTTTGAGACTGGCTTCTCTCATTCAGGGTAATGCCTTGGAGATTTATCCACGTGTTGAATCAGTAGTTTGTTTCTTTTTTGTTGCAGGTTCTGTTCCATTATATAGATACACCATAGTTTGTTTATTGTTTGTTGCATGATATTTGAGTTGTTTCTAGTTAGGGGTAATTATGAATAATTTTATGTACAGAGTTTCACGGGAACTTAAGTTTTCGTTTCTTTAGGAAAAAATACTTAGAAAGAGAACGTCTTGGTCTTACAGTAAATGTATGTTTAAAATACACTTACAGAAAGTGCCAAACACTTTTTCCAGAATGGCTGCACCTTTTTGCATTTCATAATGTGTGTGAGATCTAATTGCTCATTAGAATTTAGGACTGTCGGTATTTTATATTTTAGCCATTCTAATAGGTGTGTAGTAGTATCTCATTTTGTTTTAATTTGCATTTCCCTAAATGCTGCCGGGTATGAGTTCCTTATATATTTTGGATATTTAACTTCTCACATATATGATTTGCAAATATTTTCTCCCAGTGCATAGGTTGCTGTTTCATTTTATTGATTGTTTCTTTAGCTGTGCAGAAGCTTAGTTTGATGTAGTCCCACTTGTTTATTTTTTATTTTGTTTATTCTATTTATTTCTGCTCTAGTATTTATTATTTCAGTTACTTTGTGTTTAATGTGCTCTTCTTGTTCTATTGCCTTAAAGCTGATCCTGAGGCCACTGATTTACTTTTTTCTATTTTAGATGATCTGTTCTATGAAATTTTTAATTACTGACTAGTGGAATCTGACAAATTTTGATATGTTGTTTGTATGGTCATTCAGTTTACAATACCTTCTAAATCCTTTTTTAAACTTTTTTTTTTAACCCATGCATTTTTAGAAGTGTATTATTTATTTTCCAAATTCCTTGGGCTTTTCCAAAAATATTTCTGCTGTTAATTTTGAATTTAGTTTCATTATGGTCAGAAAACACATTTCGGGTACTTGAGTCTTTTCAAATTTATTGGTAGTTTTATTATGGCTTATAGTATGGCTGATCTTGGTTACTAGTTGTTCGATTATTATCGGTTATTAGTTATTTGAAAAAAATGGGCTAACTTGTAGAGTTGCTTGGAGAGTTCCACAAATGTCAGTTTTAAGACAAATTGATAGTTTTTTTTAATGTCTTCTATCTTTTTACTTTTTTCTGCTTAATCATTACAGTATTTGATTGTAATTGTGGATATGTCCATTTCTTGAACTTCTATTATGTTTCACGTATTTTGAAGCTCTATTGACATGCACTGACATGTTGTTATGTTTTTCTGATAAAGCCTCACGTTTTTAATTAGGAAACAACTTTTTTAAAAATCCATGGTATTATTCTTTCTTATGAAATTTACTTTGTCTGATATCATATACCAATTCTAGTTTTATTTGACTAATGTTACTATGGTATATCTTTTCATATTCAAATTTTAACAGACCTTTATCTTTCTATTTCAGTGTCTTTCTTGAAGGTGACATAGAGTTGAATCTTGCTTTTGGATTTCATCTGACAACCTTTATCTTTTAACTGAGTGCTAAGATCATTTGTTGCAATGTGTTTATTTATATGGTTAGGTTGAAATCTACCATCTTGCTATGTGTTTTCTATTTGTCGCATTTATTCTTTGCTCCTCATTTTCTTTTTTTAAGAACATTTTCTGGGTTAATTAAGTACTTTTTATAATTCTATTTTATCTCTTTATCTGTTTAGTGACAACTTTTGTTGTTTTAGTGATTGCTTTGGGGTTTATAGTATACATCTTAAATCATCACAGTGTAGGGCGCCTGGGTGGCTCAGATGGTTAAGCGTCTGCTTTTGGCTCAGGTCATGATCCCAGGATCCTGGGATTGAATCCCACATTGGGCTCCCTGTTCAGGGGGAAGCCTGCTACTCCCTCTTCTTCTGCCTCTCTCTTTCTCTTCCTGTCTGTCATGAATAAATAAACAAAATCTTTTAAAAAAGTTATCACAGTCTACCTTTGAAAGACAACAACCTTTATGTTTATGATAAGAAGTTAAAACAATGAACTTAACACTTCTTCACTCTTTTTTAAAAAATATTTTATTTTTATTTATTTGAGAGAGAGGAAGACAGAGAGAGAGAGCACACAAGCAGATTCAGGGGCAGAGGGAGAAGCAGACACCCTGCTGAGCAGGGAGCTGGATGTGGGACTCCATTCCACCATCCTGAGAACATGACCTGATCTGAAGGCAGATGCTTAACCAACTGAGCCACTCAGGTGCCCAACTTCTTCACTCTTGACATTCATAGTTTTGTCATACATCTCACTTGTAAATGTATTATAAAATTCATATTAAATTATTATTATTTTTGTGAAAGTACTCAATTGTCTTTTTAAAAGATTTAAATAATAAGAAAAAATTCTTATTTTTTCATGTAGTTGCCATCTATCACCATCTTTATTTCTTCATGAAGATCTGTATTTTCAACTGGTAATTTTTTTTTTTTTTTCTGACAGAAGGGTTTCCTTTAACGGTTTCCATAAAACAAATTTGCTGGTAAAAAAAAAAAAATTTGCTGGTGATAAATCATTTCAACTTCTGTATGTCTGGAAGAGGCTTTGTTTGCAAGATGTTTTCATTGAGTATAGAATTTGAGTACTTTAGAGGTGTTGTTCCTCTGTCTTCTCACTTGTAACGTTTCTAACAAGAACTGTCTTGTTCTTTTGTATATAACATTTCTCTTCCCTCAGATTGCTCATGATTTTCTTTATCACTGGTCACTAGACATTATGCTTATAATATGTTTTGTGTAGTTTTATTCATGTTTTTTAAGCATAGATTTGTTGAGCTTTTTGAATCTAAGGTTTATATTAAACTTAGAAAAAATTAAGCCGTTACTCTTTGTTTCTTGGTCCTGACTGCCTCACCCTTTTTTTAAGATATTCCAATTACATGTTTGACTTTGTAAAGTTGACCAACATCTTACTCCCTACTGACACTCTGTTTACGTGTGTGTGTGTGTGTGTGTGTGTGTTTCCTTTGTGTTTTATTTTGGATAGTTTTTATTGATATATCTTCAAACTCACAAATCTTCTCTTCCATAATGTCTAATCTTTTATCTCTAAAATTTAATTTAGGTATTCTTTTCATATAACGAGTTTAACACATTTGGTATTTTCTCTACATTTTCTAAATATAAGAGATATGGCTATAATAATTATTTTCCTGTCCTTTTCTGCCAATTCTAACATGTGTGCCAATTCTGGGTCTATTTTGATTGATGATTCTCATTATAGGTTATATTTCCTGCTTCTCTGCATGCTTGGTAATTTCTCATTGGATGTCTGAGATTATGAATTTTACTTTCTTTATGATAGGTATGTTTATGTTGTTATAAATATTCTTGAACTTTGTTCAGGGACCAGGTAATTATTTAGAAATTGTTTGATGTTTTTAGATCTTGCTTTTTAAGATACGTTTGGCATGACTAGAGCAATATTAATCTAGGACTAATTTTACCCTAGTATAGAAATGAGACTTGTCTGAGTATTCTACTAGGTGCCCTAAATGCTACTAAAAATGCATTCCGAGATTTTCTAACATGAGGCTGGTTGAAAGGGTAATCTTTGTGGCCTGGGGTGAGTATTATTTCTCCTAGTTATTCTTTCCTTCATATTGGGTAAAAATTCTCATATTGGGTATAATACTTTGTTGCATGCTTGTGGGAAATCCACTGAAGTTCTCTAGAGCTCTAAAATTTTCTCTCAAACTCTCTTAAAACTATAAGCTGGAAGAATGACCAGGCTTACTTTTTGTGTTTCCCATCTCATGAAGATCACTTTCCACATTGCCTGATATCAAATGTCTTAAAATCAGTACTTACTATATTTTGCTGTAACATACAGAGGAGTGGAAGGACAGTATTCTGCTTGTGTCTTTCATTTCTCCATTATTTTTTAGAATATGAATTTCTCATAGCTTGAAATGATTTATGGATCACCTCTTGGGCCTCCTCATTTTCAGAGAAAAATCTTGTACTTAGCAAGAGGAAGTGAGCTGGCCAGACTCACTCTAGTGAGTTATCCAGTTATCCTTCTGGGAAGATAGTGCCTCTGTCTATGTCCGTCAGTACTTAATGCTAACATCCTGGCTTTAGCAAGTCTGGGATTTTTTTTCTTGACTTTTATGCGGGAGGACCATAGTTTCCCTTTGGGGTGTTTCCGGTAAGTTTTCCATTATGGTCATTGTGCCAAGGATTTCAAAATTTGCTTGTAGGGATTACAAACTTTCCTCCACCTCTGCAACCAATCCGTGTTCAATCACCACTGGATCCTAACTGTGTCTGCAGAAACATTCCCCTCCTTTTCTGGTGTCTGACTTTGGTTTTATAACCCAAAGCACAGATGACACTGCAGCTGCTTCATTGCTTTGACATGACTTAAAAAGTGAGAGAAGCTGGGCTTTTATTCTAGATGGGACTTGGATAATTTCTCTCCAAATCCTTGCACATGTGGCCTGGGATGCTTGCTGAGCCCACTGAAGCCTGATTGCTGCCTGAAACTTTACTTCCTCTAAGAGATATGACTCATATCCACCACATAGAGGCCTTTTATTATCCAAAACAACAGTGTGGGAGTGGGGAGCCCTCTCTAGGACATTAAAAGTGCCTAGGGTCAAGAACAGAGCTCTGCAGGTTTCTGCTGCCCTTTTCCTTCATTCTTACCAAGTTAGATATCTTCAAATTACCAGCCAATTAGTTTATCTTTTCCTTCTCTCAGGAGGGTATAGGTCTCTGTCTTTTTAATTCAACTTCTTTAAGAGATCCTACTGCTACCTTCACCTTATTTTCACCAGGGTTATTCTGTAAACTTCTGCTTTTTCAACTTTCTTTGACTGGGTGGTAAATTTTCTTTTTCTTTTCTAGAGATCCAAAATGAAGTATGAATTTTATTATATGATTTATTTATGTGCACACAATTGAGATTTAATAATGAGATATGTCTTTTATTTTCATTATTACCTTGTTCAGAACTATTTTTTTAAAGATTTTATTTATTTATTTGTTAGAGAGACAGAGCACAAGCAGGCAAAATGACAGGCAGACGTGGAGAGAGAAGCAGGCTCCCCACTGATCAAGGAGCCCAATGTGGGACTAAATCTGAGGATGCTGGGATCATGACCTGAGCTGAAGGCAGCGGCTTAACTGACTGAGCCACCCAGGAGGCAGCCCTTGTTCGGAACTTTTATAATAGTTGTTAGTCATTTTCCTCACTTATTCAACAAATTTTTTCCTATTTTTTAAAAAGATATTTATTTATTTATTTGACAGACAGAGATCACAAGTAGGCAGGGAGGCAGGCAGAGAGAAGGAGGGGAAGCAGGCTCCCTGCTGAGCAAAGAGCTCAAGGCAGGGCTCAATGCCAGGACCCTGGCATCATGACCTGAACTGAAGGCAGAGACTTTAACCCACTGAGCCACCCAGGTGCCCCAACAGATATTTTTAAATAAAAATTATGTACCTGGCATTATGATAGATATGGGTAGACGGTGGTAGATAGGAATGCATCTCTTGCCAAGAAATCTACAGGTGATCAGTCTACTAATATTTATAGGAAATTACAAAATTATATAGGGGGCACCTGGTGGCTCATTCAGCATCTGCCCTCTGCTCAGGTTATTGTCTCAGGGTCCTAGGATCTAGCCCTGTATTGGGCTCAGTGGGGAGTCTTCAGAGGGGTCTGCTTCTCCCTCTCTCTCTGCCCCTCACTTGTACTCTCTCTCTCAAACAGATAAATAAAACATTTTTTTAAAAAAGAAGTTATATAACTCTTGTTGATCAAAGCACTAAAATTAGTTAATCTTCATTTGAGCTCCACTAGGAATTATTGCTTATACCTTCATTCAACTATTATCCATTTCCTGGTAGTGTTGGTCATCATTTATGTAGATAGAGAATATCTAGCAGGCATTTTTATTTATTTATTTATTTATTTATTTTCATTATTTGTAATTTAACTAGGACTTCCAGTCATGGTGTGGTTGAATAAACTCCTTCATCTAATATACCTACAGATGAGATGACAGTTATGAACTCTGACAAACATACATATGCACACACATACACACACAGTGAACTGCAGAGATTTTGAAAATGAACAGAAACAGGCAAATTCTGAAGGGCAATTAGAATAAGGGTAGCATGGGGTAAATTTCTTTCCTTTTTTTTTTTTTTTTAATTTTTTAAATAGACTTCAGACCGAGGAGCAGGGTAAAATTGGCATTATTTGGAAGAGCCAAAACTCCAATTGAAAAACACAGTCTTCCTTCCCATAGAGCCACGGGATAGAATTAGGAGGAACTACAGTTGCTGGGAGGTGAGGAGAAAATTCGAAACGGGAAAGATCAAGTGAGAAGAAGCCCTGATTATGTGTGCAGGATGCACTTAAGAGGAGGAAGCAGAAGAATTTTTTGGAAGTTTTTTTGTTGCAAGTAGAAGTCATGTTTTACAATTTGGTAATAATCAATAGCTCCTACAGGAAGAAGAGAGTTTGCCAGGGGTTGCTAAGGGGTTGCCAGGTCCTACATATAGTAACATTTTATTCTGATTTGGCTATTGTTTCTTGGAAAGAGTTCTACAGAATTTGGGAATTTTAAGGTCCCTAGCTTAGTATCATTGTTATTACATCAAATCCTCAAGATTAACCTCCAAACCACTATAGTGTCTCCCACATGGCATCAAAGACATTGACCAAGTACTGGACTTGTCCCTGCAGAGACATAAATGAGCATAATACCATCCATGCTCTCCAGCTACTCATAGTCTTAGAAATATTGGTCAGCCTATTCGACAGTGCTAGAAGTCATTCTCTGAACAATAAATGGATATCAGGATCCCTGGATGGCCCATTGGTCCTAAGGATGCTTCTAGTACTGAATTTGTATCATTGAATTTCTTATCAGAGTAAAATTAGATGATCCAAATGTGAGAGAAGAATAAATTTGCCATGTTCTTAGAACATGTCATGTCAACTCACTTAGAAAGGTAAGTACAATTGTTTGGGGAGGTAATTAGTCTTCTCAAAGTGACAAAATAGGAATTTCAGTTTTCCTTTTACTTGTTAAAAATGTTTTTCTCATTTCTCCTTTGATAAGCAGAAACCTGATATCTAAGATTTCTTATTGTTGTTGTTTTATTTGAGAAGAAAAGTAAGGTAGAGGAAGTGGCTTCTGAAACAAATCTTTTAAAATTCAAATCTTGGCTTTAACATTAAGAAATCATATGACTCAAGACAAGTTATTCCATATAGGATTGCTGTGGAGATGGCAATAATTGGTAAATATAAAACCAACGGTGCCTCAGTAAGCATTATTTATGCTTGTTGAGCATTTAAAAAATATGATGAATTCATCAAAGCCACTATGAAAAACCCACAGAGAATATCACTCTCAATGGAGAAAAACTGAGAACTTTTCTGCTAAGGTCAGAAACATGGCAGGGATGTCCATTATCACCACTGCTATTCAACATAGTACTAGAAGTCCTAACCTCAGCAATCAGACAACAAAAAGAAATTAAAGGCATCCAAATTGGCAAAGAAGAAGTCAAACTCTCCCTCTTTGTAGATGATATGTGGAAAACCCAAAAGACTCCATTCCAAATCTGCTAGAACTTGTATAGGAATTCAATAAAGTGTCAGGATATAAATAAATGCACAGAAATCAGTTACATTTCTATACACCAATAGCAAGACAGAAGAAAGAGAAATTAAGGAGTTGATCCCATTTACAATTGCACCCCAAACCATAAGATACGTAGGAATAAATGTAACCAAAGAGGCAAAGAATCTATACTCAGAAAACTATAAAGTACTCATGAAATAAATTTTTTTTCAAAGAAATGGAACAAATAATCCTAAAATTTATATGGAACCAGAAAAGACGTTGAATAGCCAGAGGAATGCTGAAAAAGAAAGCCAAAGCTGGTGACATCACAATTCCAGACTTCAAGCTCTATTACAAAGCTGTCATCATCAAGACAATATGGTACTGGCACAAAAACAGATACACAGACCAATGGAACAGAATAGAAAGCCCAGAAATAGATCCCCAACTCTATGGTCAACTAATCTTTGACAAAGCAGGAAAGAATGTCTAATGGGAAAAGACAGTCTCTTCAAAAAGTGGTGTTGGGAAAATTGGACAGCCACATGCAGAAAACTGAAACTGGACCATTTCCTTACACCACACATGAAAATAGACTCAAAATAGATGAAGGACCTCAGTGTGAGAAAGGAATCCATCAAAATCCCTGAGGAGGGGCGCCTGGGTGGCTCAGTGGGTTAAGCCGATGCCTTCGGCTCAGGTCATGATCTCAGGGTCCTGGGATCGAGTTCCGCATCAGGCTCTCTGCTCAGCAGGGAGCCTGCTTCCTCCTCTCTCTGTCTGCCTGCCTCTCTGCCTACTTGTGATCTCTCTCTGTCAAATAAATAAATAAATAAATAAATAAATAAATAAATCTTAAAAAAAAAAAAAAAAAAATCCCTGAGGAGAACACAGGCAGCAATCTCTTCAATCTTAGCTGCAGCAACTTCTTCCTAAAAACATGGCCAAAGGCAAGGGAAGCAAGGGCAAAAATGAACTATTGGAACTTCATCAAGATCAAAAGCTTTTGCACAGCAAAGGAAACAGTTAACAAAACCAAAAGACAACTGACAGAATGGATGAAGATATTTGCAAATGACATATCAGATAAAGGACTAGTGTCCAAAATCTATAAAGAACTTATCAAATTCAACACCCAAAGAACAAATAATCCAATCAAGAAATGGGCAGAGGACATGAACAGACATTTCTGTACAGAAGACATCCAGATGGCCAACAGACACACGAAAAAGTGCTCCACATCACTCGGCATCAGAAAAATACAAATCAAAACCACAATGAGATACCACCTCACACCAGTCAGAATGGCTAAAATTAACAAGTCAGGAAATGACAGATGCTGGTGAGGATGTGGAGAAAGAGGAACTCTCCTACACTGTTGGTGGGAATGCAAGCTGGTGCAACCACTCTGGAAAACAGCATGGAGATTCCTCAAAAAGTTGAAAATAGAGCTACCCTACAACCCAGCAATTGCACTACTGGGTATTTACCCTAAAGATACAAATGTAGTGATCCAGAGAGGCACATGCACCTGAATGTTTATAGCAGCAATGTTTACAATAGCCAAACTATGGAAAGAACCTAGATGTCCATCAAGAAATGAATGGATAAAGAAGAGGTGATACACACACACACACACACACACACACACACACACACACACAATGGAATACTATGCAGCCATCAAAAGAAATGAAATCTTGCCATTTGCGACAATGTAGATGGAACTAGAGGGTATTATGCTTAGTGAAATAAGTCAATCAGAGAAAGACAATTATCATAAGATCTCCCTGATATGAGGAAGTTGAGAGGCAATGTGGGTGGGGGGTTTGGGAGGTAGGAAAAGAATAAATGAAACAAGATGGGATTGGGAGGGAGACAAACCAAATTCACAAAACAAACTGAGGGTTGGTGGGGGAGCAGGGTAGGTAGAGGGTGGTGGGCTTATGGACATTGGGGAAGGTATGTGCTATGGTGAGTGCTGTGACATGCGTAAACCTGGCAATTCACAGACCTCTACCCCTGGGGCTAATAATACATTACATGTTAATTAAAAAATAAAATAATTTAAAAATATGATGAATCCAAGATAGATAATCTGATGTTGATTTAAACACAAAATGATTCACAATAATTTTAATTCTAATATTTGTCTGAACATATTTTTTCTTTAATTTTAAAGGAATCATTGTTTATCGCTTAAACAAATGTGACAGAACTCCTGCATTAATCCTATACCCTGTGCTGCCATGCAAAGGCAGTTTGCCACAGATATTCAACATATTCCAACATAACATATATTTGCGTTCTTTTGTGTCCATGACAAAACCATTTAGATATGACAAATCAGGGCTGAACAGCAGCTTCCTATATATAGTTAAATGGAAAATTATTAATAATTAAGTTTGTACAGTTATGGTTCAAGTTAAAATAGTTCATGCTTAAACAAAAGTTTTTGTGAATATTACTATCTAACATTTCCTTATGGTAGAATGAACTGTACATAGGCTCATCATATTGACTTTCTGAATAATTTTCTTGGTTTTGGTCATTGTTTTTAGAATTCCTAGCCATATAACCATAAACCAGAATTAAATGGTTATATTAAGTACATAGGGAGAAGACTGAATAAATCGAGGAATCAGGAATTTTTTTCCACATCCAGTAATACAGCATGAAAATCACCTCCAACTAATTTGGACTTTCAATTGCACTAATTCTCCTATGAGGTGAATATGAGAATTATGTTTGACTTTCTGAAATGTGTATTTTTTAACACTATAGAAACCTCAGTACTATTTGTCAATATTAATTTTCAAATGCCCTATTCACATTGTGTTGTGAATAGTGCCATTTCTAAAAGTAAACTATATGTCACATCAAATGCTTCTATCATCATTACCAGGAAACATTATGTCATTCATTATGTTGTGGGAATTCATTCCAAAAATATTTCTTGACTGGTAATTGATTTAATAGAGATACCTTAGAATTTGTTTTTGTATGAATTCACTAGAAAGTGGAAGGAACAACCACCATGGGATTCTGACAGATATCAAACAGATATTCTGACAGATATCAAAGACCTCTCTCCAGCAGCTATGTCTTGTCCACCAGCTGAGACTGCCCCAAATGGAAGACAGAAGAAAAATACAAAGGTGAATTAAGATGGTGAAAGAAGGATATGGATCTCTAATACAGTTATTTCTAGTATCACTGTGGGTTTCTAATCTAGTTCATATGCTCTTTTACTGGTCTCTATCATTCAATAATGCTTTTTCTTATACATTGTTTTCTTTCCTGTTTGAACCCTTTATGTATTACTTACTGCTTACCATATTATCAGGAGTAGTAAGATTTATAATTAGTAAACATCATTGAAATGTGGTTTTATAAGTTGATACATTTTATATTTTCTCCTACTTCAAAAGATGATTACCTTAATCACTTTCATAATGAAAATGGAACTTTAGACAATAGTAGAATGGCACATGCTAAAACTTACTTGTATAAGGCACAAGTGTAATGCAAGGCAGAAAAGCCACTATCCTACTGTGGTGACTAGTCATGTTAACTCCTCACTGTTTCTTTTTTGCTTAGGAATTCGAGACAGACTTGTCAGTAGTAATTTCCAGAGCAATTTTTAAAAACCTATGATTTCCTCCTTTATTAGTTTTAATAAAGAATCACTGCTCTCTAGGCTTACTTGGGAAATTATTACCCATCAGCAAGATAGAAGACAAACATATATGATATTGACAGCAGTAAAAAGTAGGTCCCCAATGATGGCAACTAAGAGGTGAAAGTTACTTTAAAAAAATCAGCCCTAAATTAAGTTCTTTTTGAAGATGTAACTTGAATTCTAGAGAGTTGACAATTGAAGCTAGTAGTGAGAAGCTGGTTTTATAGTTTAACCCAAAAGCAGAAGATTTGCTTTGCTGAATAGTAAGGAATGGGGGGGGGTAGAGGCAGTACTTGAACCAACCAACAGTACTTGAACCAACCCAATCCATGTACCCGTTCCCTGATCAAATTTTCATTAGCAATAATTTTTTTTCATAAAATCTAAGATCATTCTTATTGAGAGACAGTAAAAGGACAACAGAAATCTCTCTTGTACTGAAATAGGAGTGAAATCACTTTCTTATTTCAAACAATTGCTATGGTTTTCTGATTGTTTGTAATGATTTACATTTTTAATTAGACAATCTAAATTTGTATTTAATCTGGGATTTGTTAGACTTGTGTTATGATTCTAGAACCAAATACATAGTGTTGGTATGGCCAGGCCCAATGCCCATGTAATTAACTTGTTGTACTGTAGTTCACTAAGTGTCCAGGAAATACAGCTTGACTTGAAGTGTGATAATGTTATGATATAATAGGTCCTTTGGCAGTGGTGCCTAAGGAACAGAAGACAGAACCCTGAGACTACAATGAACAAATAAATGGCTGGCAAGCTTGCTGGATGAAAAAAAAATCAATGAATAAATGGAATCCATTGCTTTACCAAGTCAGACTTGCTTTTTGAGACCTAGGGGAACTTGAAAATCCCCTGAAATCCATCTGTGATAGGAACATTGAGGGTTCTATGGAGACATTGTACTCCTAGAGGATTAGTTTGTTACATAAGACACAATGAAGCTTGAGCAGTGTAAGAAGTCAGAAGCCAACCAATGCTAACTGAACTTGTAAGGAGGAAAGTTCAATAACAAATGATTCTATGTCAGATGTGGTTAACGATGTTTAAGGAAGTTGAGATGGCCCCCAGTGGAAGGAGACCTGGAGAAGGAAAAGGCGCTTTTGAGT
Source organism: Neogale vison (assembly GCF_020171115.1). Lineage (NCBI taxonomy): Eukaryota > Metazoa > Chordata > Mammalia > Carnivora > Mustelidae > Neogale > Neogale vison. Next base: position 54,853,507 of record NC_058093.1, on the reverse strand, counting down.
CTGCTGTCACTAAAGCATGTTCTATAGCTTCACTCTTCTGTGCCAAGCAGCTTAGTGGGAGAGACACCAATTATTGTCAACATGTAATTCAATTACTTTTTTAACCATCAGCTCAGAGAGAAATCATCCGAATGTCCTCATCACTTTTGGGAGAGATGGATGGGGGAACATAATTCAGGTTTGAAAGCAATTGTCTAAATTTACAGCTGTATGTGGTCAAGCAACTATTGACGCTTGAGAGTTTCCAATTGCTGGTAATAGACTGGAAAAAAAGATAATGTGTTTGATCGATCAGCATGAACAAATTTCATTTAGGGGATCAATAACAGTTTATACTTGACAGAGCTGAGGGACCACATTTATTTTTCCCTTTGATTGAATAAATGTTTTCAATGGGACTGCAAATGTAAAGCAATCCTAACCATTTCTTCACTTGAGGCACAGCTCCTGCTACAGTGTTATTGCAAACAATGTGTATTTAAAACTAATATACGGAAAAGTGGATAGCCAGGGGCTGGAGCAGTTGAATGAAACTAATGTACAGTTTATTAAAACACAACACACGGTAAGAGAAAGGTTTCATTTTCTTGGTGTTAAGCAATGGAAAAAATAGGAAAGAGATATCACATTTCATGGTGCTAAGCTTTTTTGTGTTTTATTTTGCTTGTCTCCCCCTCTTTTTATTAAGATTAAACCCTTCAATGGATGAAATAAATTATGAAAAATATTAAGTAGCAAAAAAGAATCAAATACCTGTGACGGATAACCCCGGGGTGAATCTTTCGATAGCACGTGCCACACCACCTGCGCTGGCAATCTGCGCACACACCTGGTTGGCTCTTTTTCCCTAGAGAACCCCCTACCAAATTTAGCACCAAGCTCTGAAAAGGTTCCTTAAATGAATAAACGGTTGGACCAAAGACTGCTGATAGTGATTTCCTGCCAAATGGCCTCATCGCTGAAGCTGATTCATGGCATCTCATTTGGACTCGGGAGCGAGTTCTGGGGTGTCAGCATGCTGGGCAGCAGGCAAACAAACCTCATTTTAGGGATGGAAGGACGGCGTCACAGGCCACGTGCAACCCCGCTAAAGACAGGAGCTGAAGGAGCGAGGCTTCCCACTGACCATCTAGAAGATGGCAGGTCCGTGTTTTGGAAGTTCTGATTACAAGAAGACGAAACCTGCACGTTAAGCAAAGGATCACTTCATTTTCCTTATACATTAAAAGAGAAATGATGCTTCTTTAAAACATAAATTTCCAACTGACAAGCTGAGAGTCATTATTCTTAGCTTTTAGGATTCCTTCCTCCGAAGGATGGTCATTTCTTACAGCCTGTCTAGCGTTAGAAAACGCAGATTCTGCATGTACTGTTTTTTCTCTGCCTTAGATGTATTAGTAGAAAGTTCTCTCCAGGGGCCTCGGGTGACTCTCAATGATCTTCGAAATAACTCTATTGATATGCTGTGTTTCTGTTCCCAAAGACAGCGTGGTACGACTTAAAGGAACACAGCAACCAAGATACTTGAAGCAAATGCCTTCAATTCAGGTGTCACTTAGGAGAGGGGTGAAGTCTTCTCAGCAGAGAGTTCTCCTTCTCTGAACAATGTGTAAAAATTCCTCCCCAAAGAGGCTGGAGTTACATTCCCCTGTAATTAAGTTTCCGATGATACAGATGACAGGCGCGCCTTGAAATGTGGGGGAAATGCCAGGAGTACTTGCGGCTTCCAGTTCCAGCTGCCTCCGCCAGCTCCACGTTCCCCGGCATGTGCCTCTGCGTGCGAGCTGAGAGGGTGAGAAGCCGCTCCCGAGGAAGAGCGCGGTGCCAGGTCTATTTTAGGCGCTGGGGCTTCGAATTGTTTAAAATGCATATTGTTTGTGTACATCTCACAAAGGAAAATGCCAGCTCTGAATGCCCTGGGCTGCTTGTATGTCAAATGATGAAGTCTTCCAGTCCTCCAGCCCAGGGGTCATTATCAATGGTGCTTTGGGTCAGGGTAGACGCGGCACAGTTAGAGGCGACGCTTGACCTTTCGCTGGCACTGCAGGGTACCATGGCTTCTTAGGGCATAAGTAATCATTTTTAATTTGTTTGTCCGAGTTCTATTTGTTTAAGGATGCAAATGTATTATAACATATGTGACTTACAGATATCCTTCTGCGGAGGGGAAAGCCGTTTCCATAGCATTTCTCTTTCTTTTTAAACAGAACACTTAATGAAGGAAGGAAGGAAGGAAAATGACAGGATAAATAATCGAGATTAGTTGAGTATACTCTGCTGCTTGGCAGTTTGGGATGATCACTTTAAAATTGTACATTTTTCTTGCGAAGTGTGGGCTCCCTCAGTATCACAGAATAATCTTAGTTGCCTTCCTCAGGTATCAGCCATCACTTAAAATGGTTTGATGATGCTTTAACAAACTTCCAATTAGTCATATGCCATTTGCTTTTAAATCAAAGGATTTTGTTTGATTCTAAGGAAATAAGTATCCATACTGTGCTTATTTGGGACTGAATTACCTTCTGATGTCACTGCACTCAAATAATACTCAGGATTTCAATCCCTTCTTTCTACTGCGATCAACTAGCACTGACTGTGCCTCACTGTCGCCCTCTACCCGCAAGGATGACAAGAAGCCCCAGTTCAGATGTATCTTCTCTCTCTTTATTTCCGCAAATCTACACACTTATATACGTTTACATGACCAATCAAGGAGCAAGGTGACCAATAAGGGGCCAAGCAATGGGGAGAGCCAATGAGAGTCCTGTTACTATGCTGATTAAATTTGAAACAGCCAATGACTATGTCCTCCTTTAGGCGAGCTTCACCAGAAAGTTCGTTGTTTACTTGCAGCGTATTTTGCTGGCAGTGAGCCAAGCGCCATCTTGTAATGGCAGGGACTTTCCCGGCCGGAGGTGGTCCCCGACACCTCACAAACTGTGAAAGATCAAAAAATAAACCCGAGGCCAGTAACTTAACTAGAGAAATAAGGCAGAGGGGATCCAGGAAATACAGTGGTGAGCAATAAGTAATTCCATTTTTCTAAGTTAATTATGAGAAGTGATTATCTGAAGATGCATGAGTAGCATGTTTCTGTCTGAGTGCAAATTCATTTTGGCCTTACAGAAGGTATGAAGTCTCAGAACACTGTGTGATAAGGTATGGCTTTGCATAATGAGAACTATTGCAATAGTTAAGGTGGCATTAGCTATTTTATCAACAGGGACAAATGCATAGTAGCACAAATCCAATAGAAATTTATATTTTGGTCTCATGTAATCCAAAACAGGTGCTCTGGATTGGTGGATGCCTTTCCTCTAAGTGGTTATTCAAGAAGCCAGACTCCTTTCATCTTGTGGTTTTGTCTTCTTCAAGTGTGGCATCCAAAATGGCTGAGATCCCCTTCCTGAGCTGGCAGAAAGAGAAAAAGCATGGAGGATCAGTCACTTCCACTCAAAAGTCACTGACTAGAACTTAGTTTAGTGGCTACACCCAACAGCAAGAAAAGGGTGTGCTGTGGGGAAGAAGAAGAAATAGGTTTGGTGAAGAGTTAGCCAGCCCCTGGCAAAGCTGTGGTACTTTAAAATGATGTCACATCACTCTTCCCAAGATAATAAATTCCATGGATGAGATGTGATAGCTTAAACAGCAATCCCCCAAAGAAATGCATTCATTTCTTTCTAAGAAAGAGACTTTGAAAAACTGTACTTTGAACTACAAATTCCAGAAGAAGATATGGCCAAGTCCCAGCCTTCTTGGAAAATTGCTGCATCCATGAGAGAGGTGATGGAAACAGAAGTCAGCTCTGTCATCAGCCTTATGCTGGGTGTCTGGCATTCAGACAGTCCTGGTTTCTAACCAGACCCAAGGAAGGGTCATACAAAAGCAAGTCATCCTATCTAGGAATGGCTGGGATACAATAGTTCTGTAGGCAGTTAAGTGGTAAAGTCTTCCAAAAAATTCTATTTTTTTGGTGGCTGATCCCATTTTCTTTTGTTCTTTCGACATAATATAATCAATTTTGTATATAGATAAATGGCAGTGACATGGGTACATTTAAAATAACACATCCAGCTGAATCATGAATATTTTGAATCTTTAATTTAATCAGTTAAAGGGTTTTATATGTATTTAAAATACATGCGTATTCTAGGAGTCATTATGATTATTGTTAAGCCTGGGATGTTTGTAACTTCACATCTCTGTTTCGCTCCAGCTATTTTCTTGTCCTTTTTTTCTTTCCTTCCTCTTTTTCATGTTCCTTAACCTCTGCCCCTTAAACTAATAAATTAAGTTCCCAGTATGTGAAGGTGCTGTCTGCTCCTGTGTTGTAATGAATGCCTCCTCATTAATCAGAGAGCGGAGATCCTGATGGAGATGTTTCCTTTTCTCCTGTGAACCGGATGCCACAGTGCTGTGTCTATCTCGGACTAGTTCATTGGTCTTTATTTCTTGTATTCAGCACCCAGGTAAAGTCCACGAAAAGGACTCAAGGATTATTTAAACAACGACCAGAGTGGTGTTGATGAGATTACAGAGCCTATGCTGGTTTTGTAAACTAAAAAAGGCCAAATGCTTTTCTTTGGAACAATGGGAATTCTATAATAATTACTATGTATCTCTGTATTTCACCTTACAGGAGGTTGTGAAATTTCTCTGAGTAGCTGAGCAATATAATTTGTATTTGTTATAATGAGATAAATTTAGTGAATAACTTGCAAATTTCATCTTTCCAGATGTCAGGGCAAATAGTACCATGAATATCTGTTGATTTCTTCATTCTAAAATAAATAATGAGCAACGACTAAAATTTAATGAGTAGTTGCTCCTCTAGTCATTTAACTAAAGTAATATTGAAATAAAAGGTTTTTTTTTTTTTTCCCATTGAAATTAGGAGTTTGTTATCTGAGTGTAAATCAGTGACTTCTGAACATGGAAATACTCTGTATACATCACTTCACTATCCACATTCTCAAAGTCCAGGATTGGCTGCTGTGATGGCTGGTGTCTATTGTGACTTTCAGTTGCCAAGAGATGATTGGGTTCAGTGTTACATGCTGAAATTTTTCCTGGTATTTCTTGGGAAAGTCATGTTTCTCTGAATCCCAAATCCTGAGAAAAAATAAGTTTAGAAATCAGGAAAACAAGAAAGAGTAATTCTACAGGAATTAAGGTTAAATAATCAACATTAAAACCTTAGTGGAGCAAATTGAAGTCAAAAGCAAGAGTAAGAAGTACTGATATCTGGAGTCCAAGAGCAATGCTGGTGTTTCCTGGAACCATGGCAAGAGCAAGGGGGAGAGAAGTAGTCACAATTTTAATGAGTCAGGCTTGCTTAGTTATAGAGTAGCTATAAATGTGTTTGTGATCCTCTTTGGCTACTAGTTCATCATTTTTACAAATGAAATAAATATTGGTAAGTTTATACATATAGTATACTTCATAAAAATCTTATGAGTGATGCTCCAAGTATAAACAAGTTTGGGGACCAAAATAATTCCTTAAATTGGTAATTTCAACATTTGATTCTGTCTAGTTCCTTTAACCTTGCTAGGAGATTAGAATGTTGCTGTGTTCAAATACCACCCAATAATATTCACTGGCATTTTCCAGTGTTTGAATATACTCTATAGGTTACAGCTCTTTGTAAATAATCATAAACTTAATAATTTTTATTTACTAAACAATTTATCATTTTCATAATATCATGTAAAATATGGAAAATATTGAAAGTATCTTAAGAAATATAAATAAAATCAGATGGCTCATCATCAGATATGTTCTAAATCAGAATAAACATTCATTTATTATTGCATTTTTTTAAAATTTTTTAGATCTATTTTCAGCGTAACAGTATTCATTGTTTTTGCACCACACCCAGTGCTCCATGCAATCCGTGCCCTCTCCAATACCCACCACCTGGTTCCCCCAACCTCCCACCCCCCGCACAATCTGAGGGTATTGTATCTTTTTTTAACAGAAAAGTTCCAAAACTTTAAATGCAACCCTATCAGTGAATGATTCTTGTTTATTGTTATGGCTATTCATAACTATTATATAAACTTCTATGAAAAATATAGTAATAAACTTAGAACTTTGAGAATTCTCAAGAAATTGCAGGGATTCTAGTTTTTCTTTAGTGAATCCCAAAGATTAGTGTTTATCAGGAATTTGTAAATATTATTCTATTCTCACAGTTACTTGAAGTAAGGGAATACCTTTAAACTCAGCAGATGGGTTGAGCAACTGGAATTCCAGGGTGTCATTTGAGAATCCCAATGTTAACAACTCTGTTCAAAGCAAAATAGTGTTTGTTTGTTTGTTTGTTTTTTAAAGCAAAATTATGTTCTTAACTCTAGTGATACCAATATGGGGGAATTGAGGTATTATTCTGCTCTGTGAGGACCAGATACAAATTTAGATGAATAATCTAAGGTTAAATTGCCAAGGCATGTGTTGGGAATTTCAGACATAGCATCATAGATTATAACCTCAGGCAATAACTGAATATTTGAATATTACTCAAAGTAGGTTGTTTTCTAAGGCTAATGTGAGTTGCCATGAAATACACTCATTAACTTAAAAGAGGTTCAATTTGGAATGCCTGGGTGGCTCAGCCGGTTAAGCAACCAACTCTTGATTTTGGATTAGGTCATAATCTCAGGACCTTGAGATCAGCCCTCCCCTTGGGATCTGTGCTGGGCATGGAGCTAGTTTAAGATTCTCTCTCTCCCTCTGCTCCTCCCTGCACCTCCCTAGCCCCCTGGGCGCTCTAGAGCTCACTCTCTAAAAAAAAAAAATTAAAAAAAAAAAAAAAAGAGTTTCAAGTTCTACCAAGTGCTTCTCTTTGGAGTACAGGGACTGTACACTATTGATGTTCGGAGGAAATCTTCCCCATCAGACTCTGTTCTGGATGGGGCTAGACTGGTGTGACATTGTTTGACTGGCTGGGTATAGAACAGCTTTAGATGTCTGCCCTTAGTAACTGATGAGTTACTATAAGGCTGAAAATTCCATGCAGAGAAAGGAAATCATTATTCTGTTCATACATGTCCCTTATTGTAAAGTTAGTCTTCATGTCTAAAACAAGTCCTCTTTCCTAAACTTCAGTACTATTCTCAGAAGGTCCTGTCCTGTGAAAATGAAGATTAACCATTTACTTCTATTTGGGGAGGAAGCATATGTTCCATTTAATATAAAAAGTGTGATTCAACACTTTCAATTCTTCTTTCCCACATGAATTGATCAGCTCTGACTGCCATAATAAAACAGCATACGTTAGATGACTTAAACAATAGAAATTTATTTCTCAGAGTTCTTTTTCCTTTTTTTTTTTTTTTAAATATTTTATTTATTTATTTGACTGAGAGAGACACGGCAAGAGAGTGAACACAAGCAGGGGGAGTGGGAGAGGGAGAAGCAGGCTTCCTGCAGAGAGGGAGCGTGATGCAAGGCTCAATCCCAGGACCCTGGGATCATGACCTGAGCTGAAGGCAGACACTTAACGACTGAGCCACCCAGGTACCCCTATTTCTCACAGTTCTAAAGGCTAAGAAGTTCAAGATTAAGATGTTGGCTAATTCAGTTTCTAGTGAGAGCTCTCTTCCTGCCCTGCAGATACCTACCTTCTTTCTCTGTCCTCACAAGGCTTAATTAGAGTGAGTTTCCTTGTGACTCTTCCTTCTTCTTCTTCTTCTTTTTTTTTTTTTTTGTTTAAAGATTTTTTTCCTTATTTATTGGACAAAGAGAGGCACAGCAAGAAAGGGAACACAAACGGGGGGTAGTGGGAGAGGGAGAGGGAGAAACAGGCTTCCCTCAGAGCGCTGAGCCCCACATGGGGCTCCATCCCAGGACCTTGGGATCATGACCTGAGCTGATGGTAGGTGCTCAGTGATTGAGTCACCCCGCAGGCATCCCTCCTTGTGACTCTTCTTATAAGAATACTAATTCTATTGAGTCAGGTCCCTGCCCTTTTGACCTCATTTAACTTTAATTACTTCTGTAAAGGTGTTATCTTAAATACTGTCACATTGGGGTTTAGGACTCTAATATCTAAATTTAGGAGGGCCACAGATAACACCTGGAATTTTTCCATTTTATGTTACCAGATTGTTAACTGATACTGATGCTTCATCCTGGTTCATCCTATATTTTAGTGAACTGGCAGAATATATACATATATAATATTTGTTGTATTTTTGTATTTAACTTTATCTCTTGGACATATGAACCCCAATATTCCTATATCAATATCTCTCTATTGGCTGTGATTAAAGTTTAATTAGTTTTCTTTTTTACAAGTAAGAAAAAAATCTCTACATTTTTGTTAATGTTATGAATTAGCAGGAAATACTCAGAAATAGAGTTGCCTACATGTTGTTTGAAAATTGTTTACAGCAAATAATGAACAAAGCAAATCAGATTGCCAAAGGCCTGGCTGTTGAAAAAGTGTAGCACATTATTAATTAAAATACAAGTCAGCTTTTCCAGCACTTGTAGCCTGTGGGTATCAAATGTACTCCACTTGATTGAATCAGGTAGTGGCAGCACAGGCATTTTTTATTTTGTGCTGGAAGGGATAACAAAAATGTAAAGCTGTTTTCTGCTACTTCATTTGAAAAAATATTATTTTGGAATGAAGGCCTACCAGCTGCAGCAGACAGGCAGAAATAATATAAAATCTACACTCTACCCTTGCACTCTGATTTTAAACACGGGGTCTACAACCTCAGACACTCTCATGGCATTGTATTATAGGCAGACCTTTGTCTATGGCCAAGGAAACAGTTTCCATGGAGATGCATGGCATTTGACAATGGTCACTGTTTTGGTGAAGAAAATTAATCCAAGCAGGAGACCATTTTAGAGTTATAAGATTTTTTTTTTTTTTCCTGTGTAGGAGGAGGGGAAGAAAGAGTTGAGAAGTAGCATAGAAGAAAAACATATCTGCCTTTTGGGTATTCTTTTTAACATGCTGAAGTCAGTGAAATTTTGAGAAACCACAAAGTATGTTTCCAGTTTCAGTGCTGATGGGAATTCTCAGGTGAAAGAAAAAATAGTAAAGAGAATATGATCTTTTATAATACACTTAAATATTTAGCTCACCCCTAGGATAAGTCAGGGAAAGAAATAATGCTGAGATTTTTTTTTAGATTCAAACACTATAAACTATTAAACTAGGAGCTGATACATTTTAACTCTAGCTGTTCCAAGCTCTTCATGGGCAGAAATCACTTTTTATTCATCCCTATACTTCTTTTATCCCAACATCTGGGAAAATAATTAAAACAGTAGGTTTTTCATAATTTTTTGTTGAGTGCATGGACACATCAAACCTTGATGCTTCTTAGAATAAGACATAAAATAACTTGAAAGTATTGTGAATGCTACCTAGAGAGTCAACTCTACTCAAGTTGGAACCCCTCTAGGTTCCATTTAGACAACTTTGAAAAGTGTTTCAATGCTCTCAGGCCAACTAGTGTTGAAGCAAACATTTAGAAATTTTAAGATGGCTTGTGAAAATGTCTAGCAAAGAAACACATTTGGTAACCATGGGCAGGACCACTGTTGATAAAAGAAAATAAAATGGAGTGAGTCAAATGTCTTTTGGACTTGCAGGATCTAGGTGTATTTTGCGGGTGGAATTAGTCACCCCTGGCGTCCACTGGACTGAACTTCTTCCTTCCTTCCTTATTCCACTCAAGGTTTGAAATCATTATAGTGGGCATCAATGGGTTGGATATAATCTCTATCTCTTACAACAGATTTCTGGGTTTAAATTAGTGCATTCCTACAGCTCTCAGGTGAAGTCCTTCAATGAAGCAAATGAAATATCCATCAAATTCAGTTGATTCTCTTATCTGCTTTAGTCCAGGTCTGTCACCCTCTAATCCATAACAGTTGTCTGGGAGGTAGTTTTTACCATGAGAGTTTCATTGGACTTTGTTCATCATTTAGAAATCTTTCCTTATTAAGGAAGCTCTTCGCTCACCTAGGTTCATGATGCCTTGCCATGTTCCCTTGGCCTCAGAGAGATGTTAGCTATGTGCCATTCAGCCATAGGGGGAAGGGGATGGCTTCTGTCTCAATTCCAGAGGTGGCATACTTGGTCTAGCCTACAAGAAAGATGTTCTACAATGACAGATCACATGTTCTCCTTCCTCCCTCCCTCTTTCCCCTTCAAATAAAGTATATGCTAAATCTGTTTGTTTCTCCTCTTTGTTATGTTCTCATCCTTCATCCTTTCTAGTGCTCCGTATGAGCTCATTACATCTTTTTCAGTCATTTTTAAGTCCATGCCTTGTCAACACTCCCTTTAGAACTTCCTTCCCCTCTTATCCCTTTTCTCTGTCTGCAGTAGGTACAAAGGGGTTTTCTTCCTTCCTAATCCCTATGCTGCCAACAAAATTTGCTTTAGAAATTAAGGGCACATTTACAAGATTATAAATTGGTCATTGATATATTAGTGGCCCAACCCCCCCCCCCCCCTTTTCTCTTAGGCTTTTAAGCTCTTCCCATGGCCATGAGACAACAGACAGTTTTCAAAGCTATCTTGCTCTTTCTTGCTTTTTACTTCCTCTCTCTTGTGGGCATGTAAATCTTCGTTGCTACAGAGCAGCTGACTGTGACCTTATGTGTTAGCAGCTCTGTCCCCTGAAAACTAAAAATAGACCTTAATCTTCTCAACATGTGAGTATCCAAAAGGGGCTCTTTGATTAATAGCTGCCTATATGTAGTGGCATCCGTGTCCTCCTTCGAGCACACTAGGGGTCGGGAGGGGGTGCTGGCGAAGGAGAAGCAGAGCTGCAATGTTACCATTTGTTATGGATGGCTTGTTGTCTTGTCCCCAGAGTCTAGCTCTTTTCTGACTTCTGTGCTCCATTGAGAAGGTCACTTCTGGAGGCAAGCACTGTGAAAAATACACTACCAAACATAGGCTGTAGGTTTTTCTTTGATTTTGAAATTTCATTCAATTCTTTCATTTTATATTTCAGTTTATATGAAGTCACATTTCAAAGCATAACAGAATTCTAGAGAACCTAGTTCTTAGTGGTGCTCCAGTAATTAAATAAATAAATTTCCTTCTTCATCTCTCCCTACCAAAAAAAGATATCAAAGTCCAAATTATAATCTTTTTTTTTTTTTTTAAATCACTGGTTGCCTTTGAGGCGTGAACGAGATTCCAATTGCTTGTAGTTCTGATAGGCTCAACACCTGCGTGTATTTGAAATCCACATTCAAGTACATATTGGGTCAAACCCTAACCAGATGTAGGTACACAGCCAAGTTATTGGATTTCTTGATGATGAATAGAAAGCAGACAATGCACCTGTCTGGTTGTGGAAAGGATTTGCATAAAAATGAAGGAACAGTACCCATGCTTATGTAAAGTGTTGATTAACAGGATCACCTATATTTATGTTAAAAAAAAAAACCCACACAATACAGTTTTTCTAAATGAAACCATGTGAGGTGTTATAAACACACACGCATTTGCCAACAATTAGGAAATGCGTTGCTCAGCTGGGGCTATGTTAGAATGATTTGATTTCCTGGCATATTTATCCTCTGAAGAAGTGGAACACTGTACTTGCCAGTCATTAGATATTAGATATTAGATTCAAAATTCTGTTTGCCATTTGATCTTTTGTGCTGGAAGCAGAAGGAGGGAGTGAAGATTAGGAACAAACTCTTCACAGAAATGCGAGATACCCAAAGAGCAACCTGTTTTTATTGAACGTGAAGTCTCCATGACAGGTAATATGGCTGGTATTAACTCTTATTTTGAGAATTCAGAGGCTCAACTCAAATCAACTGACTTGATGAGGAGCCTCCCCACTGAGAATAAATATTTATTGTGTAAAGACAAATGAAAGAAAATGTACTCTAGTTTTGTTCTTTTTTGTTTTTAAAGCTGAACAGTCCTTCAGCTTTTTCCTGAAGTTGCTCTTATGTGGCCTTATCTATCTGGAACAGCCCCTTCCTTATCCTATAGGCCACCAAACTTTAAATTTAACTCTTTACTGAAAGCTTTCCGCTTTGTTCTAACTCATCGATTTTCTAGAATATCTTGTAGCAGTACTCTGATTCTGTTGAAAATGAATGAAAACAATAAACCTTATGTTTTTGAACCTCATTTTTCATGTGAAAATATACCTAGTAATTAAAGCAAGTGTGAGAGATGTAAAAAATTAGATTATTATACTCATGCATCATTGCTATTATAAAACCAAACACCTAGACTAGATTTTTGAGAGAGAGAGAGAGCTGATATAAGAGACACAATTTATAGTTTAGAGTATAGATAATAGCTCCATCTTAGTGTTTCCAAATAGGGACTAGTCACTTGTATTCTTATTTTACAAGTATAGATGTATTCCTTGAAGTGGAGACATTCTGCCCCTGCCAACAGAAGGTGTTTTTCTAGAATGCATTGCTTTTCCTTTGTTGCCGATTCTAACACCCAGTGTCAGAGGGTAGTACATGAGACCTAGAGAATGCAATCAACTAACAATTCCCAACTTCTAAGTGATGCTGACATGTGTTTTTAACCCTCACCCAATGACTATACAAGGTCTGTTTGCTCCTCTTCACTGCTTAGTCCCCATCCTGATGTTGGAACATTTGGAATTGAACTTAGTTGCTTTGGGTGGACCACAATGCTGCTGTTGCTTCCATCGAAGCCAGAAGCTTTGGAAAAGCAGGTCAAAGGTCAACAGTTTGAAAAGTCCCTCCACTTCTCTCTGTGGCTGCTGCTAGCATGGAGAGCACTTTACTGCTTTTTCTCCTGGGGTGTGTCATCTGATTGTCATTCCAGATCCATTATCTGCTCTTCTCCGCTATGTTCTATGATCTGGGATTTTAGTATCTATGCAGATCATACACAAGCTGCTTTGCTTTTTGCCTTCTGGTTGGGTTTGACCAATGGGAGATATGGTGGAAGAATGTGGGTATGGGAAAAGGGAAAGATCAGGGTATTTATTCCTCTTCATACTCAGTCCGGAATGTAGCTTTAATCTTGTCTGCATTCGTCCGCATAAGATCATGGCTCCTTTTGATGGCTTCTCTCCCATAATTACAGCTTGTAATGGTTTGAGGGCATACTGTCTCTTACCTTTGACACTTTGAGCTAAGCATAATAATGACTTAGCACTACTGCTAGTTTCTGGGAGCTCCACCATTGCTTGTTGGTTCCCCCTAACCCTGCCCTGTCCACATCTCTGTAAAATGTTCAGTCATTGAACTATTTTAAATTGCCTCCACGAATATGACATTTGTTTCCTTCTGGGATCTTGACTGATCAATGTCTAAACACTAATCCAGATAGTCTGTCTTCTATTATAGCAACAATTCCAATGTAAGGGCCTGTCCACTAATACTTTTTGCTCTCATGGGAGTTTAACTCAGGGCTTGATGGTTTCCCCCAAACTTTGATTGTAGGTTTCCTGAGACACCCTAAAAGTTTCAAATAATTTTGAATCTAGTTCAAATGATTTGGGAGAAGTAATTTGCCTCTCTTCTTTACCTTCCAACTGACCCTTATGTTTCTTATACAGATTAGCTAACCCTTTCCAATAACTTGTAGCCTGTGTTAATTATTTAGTAGATTAAAAATAAATAGATACTTTTTTCAGAGTCCATAGTCTCTCATGGTTATAATCTGAGGGTTTTGAAGGGGCAGGGGGTGGGAGATCGGGGTACCAGGTGGTGGGTATTATAGAGGGCAGGGATTGCATGGAGCACTGAGTGTGGTGCAAAAATAATGAATACCGTTATGCTGAAAATAAAAAATAAATGAAAAAAAATAAATAGATATTAGGGAAATGCAAATAAAAACTACAGTGCCATACCACTTCACACCCATAGGATAACTGTAATCAATAAGACAGATAATAAAAAATATTCACAAAGAAGTGGAGAAATTGGAATCTTAGGCACTACTGGTGAGAATGTAATGTAGTATAGTCAGTTTGGAAAGCAGTCTGCAATTTCTCAAAAAGTCAAATATAGTTTTACCATATGACCCAGCAATTTTACTTCTATGTGCATATTCTAGAGAAATGAAAACCTGTCCCCAAATTTGTACACAAATGTTCATATCAGCATTAGTTATAATAGCTAAAAAAGGGAAACAACTCAAAGTCCATCAACTGGTGAATTGATATACGGTATATCCATACAATAGAATATTATTTGTCATAAAAAGAAACAAATTATTGGTACATGCTAGAGCAAGAATGAACCTTGGAAACATTATGCTAAGTAAAAGAAGCCAGTCACAAAGGCCACATTTGTATGACTCCATTTATATGAAATATGAAGAATAGGCAAATCTATAGAAACAGAAAATAGATTAGTGGTTGTCCAGGGCTAGGGGGAAGGGTTGGAGGAAAACAGGGAGTCACTGCTAATGGATACCATGTTTCTTTTTACCATGATGAAAACATTTTTAAATTAATGGTGGCGATGATTGCACAGCTCTGAATATATACTAAAAAAATTTGAATTACACGCATTAAATGAGTGAATTTTATGGTATGTGAATTATATCCCAATTATAAAAATAGATAAATGGATGAACAGAAAAAATTAGGCCTTATCTGTTAATTACCTTCCTACATATATAATTGGTGAAGAAGACTTATGAAAGTAAGAAAGATGTCTAAAAATAAAAAAAAAAGATCTGGATTTCCAAAACAAGGATGGAAAGCTAGTTTAATAAAACACATGCCATCATGTAAATATAATCTATCCAAATCTTTCACTTCTCTCAAACTCTTTGGATTATTTCACATTTTCTACCAAATGAAAGGGTGAAAAACAGGAAAAAATTTGAACCAAGAATGCTAAACAACTTCTGCAGAATTTCATTCTTACTCAAAATAAAACCAGTGTTTACAACACAAGAGTTTTCCAGATGGCCATGCAAATGAAGGCTCAGTAATACACTACACACCATATTATTGTTGTTTAGTATTTATTGAGCACTCACAGCATGCAAGGTGCTGAAAAAAATAAACTACATCCCCAGTTATGCAAATTATAACCTAAAAAGCATATAAAGTCATATTACCTACTGTCTTCAATGGATTAATAATGCATGCAATATTCCAAAGGTCAGGGCTCAATCATATTAATATTGCTGCCAGAAATATATCTTGTTCAAATTAACCTGTTTTCTTTATCCTTTCTCTTTTCCTAGATTTGTTTCCTGAGGTATTTCTAGTATTTTTATAACATAACCCCTGATGTTCAAATCTCATCAATAAAAGTTTTTGCAACATACAGCATTGTGTATGACTAAGATTTTCTTAGAGTTTCCTTTTTACTAACATTACCTTTTGTAGTGATGCTTCTAAGTCTACATCATTGACCTGGACCCTTCCTGGCAAAAGGGCTAGTTAACCGAGATAATAGTCAAAGATCTTAAGTTTAGTATTGCTAATTGAGAGCAGCAATTTTTTAATTTTAATACCCAGGGTCTGTTGACTGCGTGTAAAGGCTGAAAATTATTTACTAAATTGACATACATCCCATTTTCATTTCTTAGCCCCAGGCTGACTTAGACACTGACAGGAAACTTGTAAAACGTTCGTTAGGAAGGATGAATCTTCATAGGCTTCTACAACATTATTCATTATAACAAGGGAAGACAATTACATGCTTTTACACTCTTAACACACCTAAGCTGCCATGTACTGAAATTGTCTACACCAGTGAAGAGTTCTTTGGAATCTGCAGTGTCCTCATGGGATAATGCTTACATAAATGAAGTAAATTTTAGTCTGGGCTCATTATAGAATAGAGATAAACAGAGAAAACAAAGTTCCAAAAGATTAGCAAAGAAGATAATCCTGGTAGCTCTAGCTCACCTCTATCTAGAAGGTTATGTCTCCCCTATATATTTCACCACACTTTTAACCCCAAAATCTATGAAAACATTGGAAAGGAGAAATCCACTTATCTTCTTTAAGTTCTTTAGCTTACCATGAAGTGACCTTTATAGTATTAATAATTTTAATCTAGACCATTTTTAGTGGATTGTTTTTACAATTTTTCTTGTAGTAAGATACAGGTACTCCATATTATTATGATTTTCCATCATAATATTATTATGATTGTTAGTGTTGAAAATATGCATTTTTCTGATTTCACAATCCTTTAATTTACTCATTAGAGAGAGTTATGGTCTAAGATAGCTACTGTTTTGGTGACATGCTGACAAGTGGTGACAGTAATAGACAATTTACAGCAAAATTTGCATATCATTGGCTTCTGGGCATATATTTATCCTATATTCTACATACGCCTGTCATATATATTTGTATATGAGTACTATGTTGGTGGCAAGGGCTTTAGATTTTATTTTTTCTAACCTGAAACAAGATCAACAAAATCTTGCTGAAACATCAGATTGAATTGAATTGGCATCTCCCTTGTACAAAGAGCAAGATAAAAATGCTACTCAACTTTTATGCTGTTCCTCCTTAAGCTCTCTGGTTTCCAACAGCACTCTATTACCTAGGATGGCAAACTGCAGCTCTAAAATGACTTGTTTTTATTAATTTATCATAGTAATGGCAAAAGACTACCCTAACAGCATAGAAGGCACAAGGAGAAAGTTTAGATGTAAATTTATATTGAAAATAAATATAATTTGGGTAGTGTTTGCATTTTGGATTTCCCAGCTGCCATTTTGGTACCATTCCAATGAAATATTTCTTGTGGAGAGGAGAGGGTGAGAGAATGCATGAAGGAATGCTGAATACACAGAATCCAGCTTCAGAAACTTATTTCTCCTTATACCCATCCCTGTTACTCACTTATTCTTTGATCACCTTGTGAGGAGAGGACTATACCAATGTGCTTGAAACTATCCTCTGATATCGAGTGGGTTTATGGTGTTCATAAAGTAATAATAATAACAATAATAATAGTAATACAAGAAGGAAAAAGAAAAGGATAAAAGGAAGTTCTTTTTGTGAAGATCTGTGAATCAGAAGAAAATCTTAGGACGTAGTCATTCTTGTTAAAATATGATATTATTGAATGAAGGACAGAGATTTTCTATTGTGTGTGTGCTGCACATAGAGCTAGAACTTACTTTCCATTTTTCCTTTCCAGATTCTTTGGAACCCATGCCAACCTCTCCACTTTACTAGCACTGTCTTTTTCTAGGGCCTTTCTGACTTGTATGTGAGTAATTCTCTCCCTGGAATATTGTCTATCTTCTCAGGGGTCTCATCAAATTTAACTTACTAAACAAGGCAGGACTGAAGTATTGTCTTCTCCATGAATTTTTCTTTATTCTTATCTTCACTGATCTCTCTGATTCCTGAAGTCCTACAGCATTATGGTATAAAATGCTTACAGATTTTCTACATAAATGTAGTAATTAGTTCCATATTGTTTTGTGCCACAGTAGCCTCTTGAGTGTTTGTCTTGGTTTTTGAAACTATGGGAAGTTTTCTGAGAGCTGGAATCCTATCTTATTTATACATCTCTTAATTCAGGGTGCATAGCAGACCATAAATAAATATTGATTAATTGATTTATTAATGAGCTTGTTCTTGGCTTCCTTCACTATTGAAGGTTTTGTCAACAAAGAAATCAACATACAGGATTTTATTAATTTATTGCACACCTATCATTTATCCTGGTAAGGTAGAAAATAAATAAATTAGAAGATCTTTGTTAATGTCCTCAATTCATTTTACATATGGAAATACAAGAAAGGCAAGAAAGAAATACAGTATAACCAAGGGTCAGAGTGTGCATTAGGAAATATGTATGTTACTTCACTTCCAAATGTAATTATTTATGAAGAAAACATGTGAAAATAAAGGTTTTATTCCTTCCACACCAATGAGGTGAGGGTAGAGGTAAAAGTGAGGAAAAAGTGATCAGGAATTTCTATAGATAATAACATCATTGTCCCCAAATGTTGGTTCTGTATAAAGAAAGTTGTTTTAAGAGAGAGTCATTATCAAACTAAATAAGAGGTTATTTCCAGAGAGTCTAGTAAAACAGGTGAAAAGATTATGATAACTATGTAATGTACCTTCTAGCATAGCACAAATAGAAACTTTCTGTTACAGCTCAAGAATATAAGCAAAAGTAAATGGTGGCATTATTATATGAATAAATGAGTTAGTTAATCAATCACTGACAAACCATACTCTGTAATAAAAAGATTTTTCATGTTAAGATTAATTTCATGTAATACAGGCCTGAATATTACATAAACCTCCTTGACATTGAGTTATACTTCGTAAGACAAAAAGGGCACTTGGTAGCCACCGACGAACGGCAGTCAGGAACAATTTTGGATTTCAGGATCTGGGTGGCCATTACCCAAAATCTGGGGATGCTTTGTAAGTCAAAGTATGAATCTACACTATCTAATATGGTAGCCATTAGCCATGTGTGGTTACTTTGTGCTGATAGAAGCAGAACTAAGCAAAAGGAGCAAATTCCCTGGAACTAAAACTTTTACCATGTTGCAAGCAGGAAAGAGATGCCAGGTAGTATATGTTGGTGGTGGAAGTATTGAATATTGAGCAACTATATATCTTCTTTGTCATACAGATATATAACATTAGTACATACTGAATGTGTATGTGTTGTCACCAGGCTTCCATATTGAACCGGAAAGCCCTCAATCCTGAGTATCACAATGACACAAAGCTCCACCAAAGAAGAGCACACATTTAAGGTGAGTTCATTCACTCACCTTTCAGCAGGTATGCTCAAACTCTTTCACTGAACAGCAAAATGTTTTTCTTCTTCTAGCAAAGCAAAGATGGTAATTGATAAAAATGGCCCAGGCCACTTTAAACTTGAAATGATGTAATTTGCCTAAATTAAGCCAGTGGAGAGAGGAATAAAAAAAAAAAGTACTTTGATTTTACCTTGATGTTAGGAGTTGATTTCCTATCCAAGAGTTGACTAAAGCCTATGAGTATTAGTCATTGCATTAACGTGGAAAGACAGCTGCAGTACTTTTCAGATGGGAACATGCATACAGGGCACTTGCTGAGAATTTGTCACCAAAAACATTATTCTGATGGTTTTTCAGTCCATCTGCTAATTTCTATTTTGCACAGATTTTCCAGAACTGAAAATCTAGAAAGAGGATACATTTCCCAGAGATCCAAAGTGTTTTAGCAGAGGAACTTAGATTTAGCTGAGAGTGGATTTTTTCTCTAGGAGAATCTTGGTAAATACCCACAATCATATTTTATTACCAGACGTGTAGTTTTAATTTCTCTTACAAAGACAAGGCCATAAACTTCCTCAAAGACAATGTGCCTTTACATAAACCAATAGTTTTCAAACGTTTAAGAAATCCTAGATATGGAAAATATGAGAGAGCAAGTCTTTATTTGCTCTTTATTCCCCACCTACGTGCAGAATAGTGAACAAATAAGTATTATTAATAATTCGTAGGCTGGTCATGTGAAACTATAAAATCTGCACTTTATGGTGAACAAGGGAAGGCATTTTATAGAGAAGAAGACACAATCCACCATTCTTAGAGGCATTTACTAGTAAATTGCTTTCAAGATGGGAAGTCCAGTAATTGCTGTTGCCCCTCCTCTCCACCTGGGTACTCTGAATGGTGCCCAAATGAAAGTTGTTCATGACTTTTTCTGTTTTATTTCCAATTCAGATTCATCTTAACAGCTACCAGCATAGCAAGCTGAAGGTACTTTACCTTCTCTCTTATTTTCTAAACTTTTTATAAAATTGAACACCATTTGAGCTAGAAAAGATCTTACCATCTCTCTAATTTCAACTCCTTCTTTTCTGGGTGAGCAAACTGTTTTGTTTTTGTTTTTGTTTTAAGAATTTATTTATTTATTTGACAGACAGAGATCACAAGTAGGCAGAGAGTCAGGCAGAGAGAGAGGAGGAAGCAGGCTCCCTGCCGAGCAGGAAGCCCAACTCAGGGCTTGAGCCTTAGGCAGAGGTTTTAACCAACTGAGCCACCCAGGCGCCCTAAACTTCTTCTTCTTCTTTTTTTTTTTTTTTAAAGATTTATTTATTTATTTATTTATTAGAGAGAGAGAAAGAGAAAGAGAAAGAGTGAAAGAGGGAGGAGGGGTCGGGGCAGAGGAAGAGGGAGAAGCAGACTTCCTGCTGAGCAAGGAGCCTGATGCAAGCTAGAGACTATGACCTGAGCCAAAAACAAGAGTTGGACGCTTAACTGACTGAACTACCCAGATGCCACTGGGTGAACAAACTTTAAGGAAACATGCAAACTTGACATTTGTCAGCTGGAGAAAGAGTGAAACTTGGAATCCAAGTCTCTAAATTCTCAGTCAGGGCTCCTGGTTTTACCAAGCCACATTCCTTGGGCCCACAACATCTGGAGATCTACTCTAAGGTTCTCATACAAACCACCAAGAATCCTCACTTGGTTGCTTTGACAAGGCATTACACAGTCCAACATATGGAGCATGATTCAACCATTATATATTCAGGTTTTCTCAATAACTAGTAACATTTTAATGTGGACTTTTATAATCCTAAAAAAGTATTGCTGAGAGTGGTTATCAATATTTGTATATGGACAGGAAATGGTGGAATCTTGTTTAAGGCAGCTCTTGGGGCCATACAGCTTATATTTTAAAGAATCCCAGAGCGTGGGTTGGCTTGCTTTTCGTTGCATTCTCCTGTGAACTGGCTATCTTCCTTTGGGGAGCAAATGACTCTGTGATGCCCAGATGGAAGGTTTCAAATGTGTCAATTAGCAAACACCAAGATCACAAAGATTCTTTCTCATTATGGCAGGGTAAGAGGATAATGCTTAGAGCCTTATGTGTCCTTGGTGTGAATAAGGCGAGGAAAGAAAATGGCTTTTCTATTATTTTGATAATATGATCAATTTTATTTATTTATTTATTTTCTCTCTTACCTAAATAAGTTGGTACCATGAGAATCTTACCTGAATTTGTTCTCTTAGACTTATATTTAAGTAAAAGAAAGATAATAAGCTTCTCTCTCTCTGACTTCTTTAAGCTAATAATGCTGCTTTTGATTTGAGAAATGAGATATGAGTCACAGTGAGGATGACACTAGCAAACATGTGTTTAACATTCCAGAATTAAGCCATTATAATAGTACACCATAGTCTGTTCAAAAGGGTACAAAGTTAGAAACCTCTTACTAAAGACTTCTAATTTCTATTACATGCATTTCCATTCAGCAGACTAAAAAGTGGAGGCTCAAAAAATTACACAATGCTCCACCACTGAAAAAAATGTGAATCTAAAAGAGGAGAAATAGATGTGTCTCTTACATTCTGATACTTTTATCTATGTATGTTCTATGTATCTACGTACCTAGGTAGTTCTAGTATAGTAGGACCATTGTGGAATCATCTCTGTCACAGCGCACGTGCATAATTAGTGGTGGTCTCATATAGGTTCTATGTTAGCATTTTCCTAAACGTGGTACTTCTTTCCACCCTCACCATGTTCAGTATCATTTCCATGATTTCCTCATTCGCCTCTCTTTCCCAGGCCATCTTGGTGACAGTGTTACCCCTGAAGGACAAACAGACAAACAAAACAGAGCAAAGTGGCTCTGTCATTCTTTTCTTCAATGGCCAGCCTGTTTCAGATGCACTTCTCCATTTTTATCGCATGCCATTCCCCTTCCCTCACTCCCCTAAACCCTATGCTCCCCCACAGACACATTCCCACCACTCCAAACACAGTGCTCTCTTTCAGAACTCTTTACAGAGTTGGTTTCTTCTTCCTGGAATTTCCTTTTAGGGTCACCCTCTCTACCTTCCATTTCATCCTTTTGGACCCAATTCAAATATCAATACCCTCCCTCAACACTCACTTCTTTAGTTCCCAGGTGGAGATGGCCGCTCTCCCTCTTTAGATTTCAGGCTTACTTTTCTCTACCAGTGAAAGAGCACTGTGGTGATATTTACTTATCTATTTAATTGTCTGTTTCTTTAGGTAGAGTATCCGTGGCTTTCAAACTTTAATTACAATTACCATTAGAAATACATTTTTATGTTTTGATCCACAACACACATAGACACAGATTGAAACAGAATTACCTTTAAGAAAATATATTCCCTTACAATAATCAATGTCCTTTGATAATTTGTATTCTTATTTTTTTTAATTGTTGGTCACCATCTATTCTATTGATTTCACAGCCTAATAATGGGCCACAGCTTGCAATTCAAAAAACTCTTTCCCAAATGGCAAAGAATTGCCTCTTATTCATTTTTGCTTCCTCCACACCTAGCACATGGTAGGGACACAACATATATTTGTTAAATGGATGACTATCCAAAGATGTTGTGTCTGAAAATTTTTAAAAAAAAATTTTTCAGGGCGCTTGGGTGGCTCAGTGGGTTAAGCCGCTGCCTTCGGCTCAGGTCACGATCTCAGGGTCCTGGGATCGAGTCCTGCATCAGGCTCTCTGCTCAGCAGGGAACCTGCTTCCTCCTCTCTCTCTCTGCCTGCCTCTCTGCCTACTTGTGATCTCTCTCTGTCAAATACATAAATAAAATCTTTAAAAAAAAAAAGATTTAAAAAAAATTTTTTTTTTCAGCCATAATACACTTTATTACGTTTCTCCTGTCTTGAGGCTAAGTTCGAGCTATGTGTCTATTTTTGGTTTATGTTTTTGTTTTTTGTTTTTGTACAGAGAATAAAGTATTTATAGCTCCTATTTGCCACTTGGAAGCTCTGGTGGGGAGGGCTGAAGATGACGAGCAGAGCGGTAAAAGTAGTAGTTGAACTGTGTCATACTTACTAGGCCCATTTCATTGATTATCATTCTCTTCAATGGGCAGCAAAATCAGAACTTGTAACTAGAAGGGTTTCCTGCCCAAATATTTTAATTACTCAGTTGAACTTGTGTCTCAAGATAATCCTATTCAAGTCAAGATATCTTTAAGAATTAAAGAATAATATCTGTCGTGAAAGTAGTTAGCTCTGTTTCTTTAGTTCACATATTTTTACGTCAAATTTGTTTCTTGCTTTTAGTTTTTGACTTTTAGTGTTTGACAGACTATAAATTTTGTATTATAAATTTTATGGTCTCAATCCGGACCCTGGGTTCTCAACTAATATTAATAATCGCAGTAGAAACATTTTTCTTGGTCCAATGGCAACCTTGTCAGTTTGTAACCAGTAGTAAATAGAACATTCAGTTCAGTCTATGTGCTCATTTTGAAACTTAGGGAGAATAAATCAGCTTTTTTCTTGATGCTTAGAGCTGAGTGGAAGTGGAAGGCATATGAGAAATCAGTTATGACTAATATGGATTCAGATGTCAGTTTATTGATTTTATGATTGTTTCTGTAGAATTATCCTTAGATAACAACAAAATGAAAAGTATTTGGTTATGGGCTTAAAATAGAATCAACAGGTTCTTTGTATCACTTGTGAATCAGAGATTTCCATGATTTTTTTTTAAAGATTTTATTTATTTATTTGACAGAGAGAGATCACAGTAGGCAGAGAGGCAGACAGAGAGAGAGAGAGGGAAGCAGGCTCCCTGCTGAGCAGAGAGCCCAATGCGGGACTCAATCCCAGGACCCTGAGATCATGACCTGAGCCGAAGGCAGCGGCTTAATCCCTGAGCCACCCAGGTACCCAGAGATTTCCATGATTTAAGACCCTCTCTCAATATCATATCTTGTGTGTTGGAGAATGGGGAATGGAGCTGGATACAGAGCTAGTTCAAAATGGCCAGAATTAATTATATGGCCTCAATGAAATCCCTGATATTAATTTTAGAGGTGTGGTTTTTCTTTTTTTCCCCAGAAACCCTCCCTTCTCTAAAAATGGGAGAACATGATGTGTATGGAATCTCAATATTTTTAAAAAGCAACACAAGCAGACCTTTGGTGAGAAGGCTGAAGGGAAATGCCTGCCTATTTGGCCACAGAAAAGGCTTTGAAGCACTTCCTAAATTCCTAGGACTCTACTCAACCCCGCTTTTAAGCCACAATCCCAGAACAGAGCAAGTTCTGGTGACATTGTAGAAAACTCCAGTAACTCATTTTAAAAACACAAGCTCGGTCCTCTGTCTTCCAGAGATTCTGATTCTTGGGGTCTAGTGTGGCATTCAGGCACATGAATTTGTGAAATAGCTCCCCAGGAGATCACCCCTCTCCCTGGCTCCCAGACCAAATAGTCCTGATCTGTTCTCTAAGTGCTGTCCATGAGTTTCCTGCATCAGAATCACTTGAAAATGTACAGTTTTCTGGATTCCATTTTCGACATACAGAATCAAGATCTTTGAGAAAATTCTGATTCACACTTGAGTCTGAGATCTGATGATTAAGAGGAATGTGCACAGATGCCCTTTCCCAGTGTTAGGAATAAGCTAAGCAATGGGTCCTTTATAGAAGGAGCTGGGTCAAAGCCATTGAGAGCCAAAAACATGACATCAAAACTCCCAGGCTTATTCAGGGCACTTGCCATTGTTCTTTCATGACTCAAGAAGCACAGATGTCACCAGATATAAGTCCACTACTTTCTAGGAAGAAGGTATGGGTCCCTCTACACTTCCAGTGTTAACCTGTGAGAATCACTGTGGAATGATTCTGATGGAAGAGCCACAGCACTGTGACGGTGAACTGCCAGGACAGGTGCACAACCAAAAGCCTGGGTGCGAAAGGTACAAGAAGGCCCCTTGCAGCAGCCTTCACTGTATTCCCTTTTCTCATTTGATTGCCCATTTCTACTTTTTTTTTTTTCTGTTCCCATTCTTTTTTTTTTTTTTTCCAATTTATTTATTTTCAGAAAAACAGTATTCATTATTTTTTCACCACACCCAGTGCTTCATGCAAGCCGTGCCCTCTATAATACCCACCACCTGGTACCCCAACCTCCCACCCCCCCCCCGCCACTTCAAATGCCCATTTCTACTTTAAGTCTACCTGGAACTTAGAGGGATGATCATTCAGGAACTTATGACCACCTAGGGAAGAATAGATAGAAAAAAGTAAATGTTAAGGCCAATTTAAGAAGCAAAGCATTATTTCTCAAATGCCATCTCTTATACTGATCTCTCAATCACACCACTGTATTTACATATACAGAGAGAGTTGTCCTCACTATCTTGTGATACAGGTTTAGTTGACAGGTTTGGCAACAGAAAGCTATAGGACAGTCTTGTCCAATAATGACCATGATGATGGCAGTGGCAGAATAGCAAAATCACCTTGCTGTTAAGAGTGTAGAGTAGCCAGATTGCCTGGGATTCGATGCAGACTCCAGAATTTGTTAGCTTGTGTGTCTGGGAAAGTTGCTTAATCTGTGTCTCAGATTTACCAGTGAAGCTGATGGTGGTGACAATGATGCATTAGCAATCTCATACAGTTGTAAGGAAGAGTCACCTGGTTAGTACTTAGGAAGTATTTTGAGCTGCTCCTAGTCCACGTAGGTGTCTGTGACATGATTAAGTGTCTGCGACATGATTAAGACTACGAAATTCTGCCTTTGTTTATTAGACACCATCTCATGTTTTGCAAGCGCCTCATCATTTAACAACCCCCCCCCCACCACTTTATGTAAACCAAAGCACAGAGCGCTTACTTATGAAACATACTCTGGATAAACTCAAGAAAGTCAGTGTCAAAACCCAAACAACACAGCTCAGACATCTTTAGCTTCTGTAACAATTAATATGGTTCAAGTTCCCAGTTTTGCTGACAGAGTTGTGACCTGACTCTTCTAGATGATATCATTAAAGGAGGGGAGGAAAGGGTGGCAGACGGAGCAGAATCTCAGGGACAGAATGTCAGAGGCAGTTTTAGCTCTTCCAATCTTCTTTTTTCCTATTCCCTATTAAGTGTATAATCATTTCAGTATTAAATTTTCCCATGAATTTTAGTTGCTTTATAAATTATGAGTTTTTATATCTTTGTGCAACCATTCTGGGTGTATTTAAGGGCTTGGGGCTAGAATTATAATTCCATTTGTCTTTGTGTCTGTTTGTTATCTTTGTATGTAATAGGAGGACTCTGGGTGACGTGCTTGTTGTCATTCTTTTGCCTTCAGGGGTCATTACTGGGTGGGTCCTCAGACTCTCTTTACTAGAGCCAAGAAAGACCAACTTCCCCAGACCCCAGCTCAACTAGGGCCACTCCAATATCCACCCCCAACTAGCTGACATGTGGCCTCTTGAAAACCTTCCGGGAGAGGCCAACCCGAGCTTCATTCATAGTTGCATGACATTATTTCCTCTCACCCTGTATTAGTCATATACTCATCCCCTTTTTTTATAGTGGGTGAACAACTCTGTTTGCATCCCCCTGAACTTCAAAAAGATCTTTGTGTGTAGAGCTGTTACAGAGAGGCCAATGATTATGGGATCATTTATTTATATTATTATGACACAATAGAAGTCACTCTGGTTCTTGAATGTATTCCAGTGACTCATGATATTTTTCCGATGTTTTTTGACCTCTGCTCCTTTCCATATTCTCCCATATCCAGTAAATTCGCAACAAAACCACAGAAAAACCACAGCTGTGTTTGTTGATCAGGGACTCGAAAAATGAAAGTAACCGTTTCTATGAGGACTCTTCAAAGGAGGTGAAATGAGTTCCTTGCTGTCTGCATATAACCAGATATGAAGGGATTTCGGAAATGAAAGTTGTCATTTCTTGTTTGGAAAATATTTTCACATGATAAAAAATAGAAAAGTTATGGACACATCACCAAGATCAGCAGAATTGTGTGTTTTGTTATTACATTGTAGCATTACAAATGAGATGACACACAAATCACGATGAATGCATGCTAGAAAGTAGTAATAGATTAAACTTATTTAATCATTTTAAGAGACAAATCCAATTATCAGAATATAAAATATTAAATGTCAAAGTCAACAAAAATATGTAGGATTAACAAAAGAAGACACTGATTTATGGAAGTTATGCTGTGTTCCAAGCCTCCAGAGGGCGCTATTGCATTTACACAGAAATATATTTAATTAGAGACATTCTCTTGAAATTAAAAAAATGAGAATTTTAAGCATCTCTAATTTGTTTCCACATAAAACTAGGAAACAATCAAAACCATAACGATAATTTGTCTTCTAAAGGATTAATTGAGGTTTATCTCATTTAACCAACCTGGCTTGCTTAATTTTATCTAAAGATCAGTTATCTAACAAAAGAATGAAAAAAAAAATCAAGGCATTTCAGATAATATTACAGTAACTTTCATTTGAACAAAGTGAACTTTGCATTAGGGCTAGACATTAAATTCATTGTATATTCAAAATACACTTAGAGATTTAAATCCTTTAAAGTTGTTTAAGTATCAAGAAGTTCCTTACAACAACAACAAAATTTTTTAACAAAAAGCTGTATATTTTGCAAATAGAAATACTAGATTTTGAATTCATACTACATGGTTGCAAATTTGAACACTTAGCTGTAACCTGTGGATATTTGTTTCAAATAACATGATTTCTTTAAATAATGTTTAAAATTGACTCGAATAATCCTTTTTGAAATTCTCTGACATAATTATTTTGTTTTGAGTTTTGACAGTTATTCTGAATTCTTACCTTATTTGCAGAATTATTTGAAACATAATATTATTTGTAGGTTCATTAACTACCATTGGAATTATATTATACAGAATGGCCCAGGAGTGTGATAAAGAAAAAGTTTCATCTGTTTCACATCTTTAGGTTTCTTATTTGCCCCATCCCTGGTTTAAAATCATGGCATTGTTTTACCAAAAAGTGAAATGTTTCCCTCCAAAGTAAGAAAGGGACTAACACAAATATTCAAGTCTATCAAAATGTTACGACAGCATATAATTTGGGCAATAGAACAGAAAGCAGTAGAATCTAAGAAGGTTCCCCAAACTGAAAACATTTTTTGATGTTAAGAGAAAACAATTGACTTGGGGAAAGGATAGAATAATTAATGAGTTATAATTAATCATGGAAATGATTAACAGTGAGTGCGGGTGAGGCAGTTAAGCAACACGCTCATTAAAATATGCAGATGTTGCTAGAGAATTTGTAGAACATATGTGGGTAACAGTACAATGACATATGCCATATCTGTAACATCCTTCTCAGGAGCATGAGCTAGCATAGAATCCATTCTCTTCACATTTCTTGGAGGGAAGAGGGTATTAATATGCCTTGTGGTTCCACAAGAGCAAAATATCCAGGACAGGAACAAAGTGAGAGCATGGGGAGGCAGATGGGTGACAGTTTCCCATATCTGTGGGTGACTGTGGACACAGATGGACTTGTTAAATATTTCACTTGAATTGATCTGGAGGACATCGTAAGGGACGTTTCAATCAAAGAGGCTCACAACTAAAAAAGGAAGATAAAATACAACTTTCTTTCTTCCAATATGATAAAATATTCTTATTGGGGTTTATAAATCATCTGATAGAGGGATCTTGAGATTATGGTATCTGGGGAAACTACTTAAATATTCAAAACCCTAGAAGATGACAAGAAATCAAATCCACTGGCACTACTGGTAGTGGCATGCTGGTGATGAAGCTTTCACATGAGCTTATGATTCTCTTACTATTTGTTTTTTTCCATACTCTTTCCATTGGTCCATTATAGTCCCTAATCAAGGACCCCATACTCTACATGCAGGCTAAAAACCGTCAGCACTATAGAGTACTTGGTGCTTTAAAAGTGAAAATAACAGTTAAGAATAAAAACAATGAAGAGAGCATTTGTTAGATACATGACCTTGAAAAATCTCCTTAAGCCATACTTTTCACTATTTCTAAATAGGAACACATGCAGTTCAACACTTTGGTAAAGGTAAATGATGTAATGTATTTTAAAATAATTTGGAACTATTAACCTAATGTAGTGTGTGGTTATCTGAGGCAAGATCCCAGGCATCTCTTACAGCACTAGGTTCTTCTTCCTTTCCTAGGAAAAGACAGATTAGGACTTGAAGAAATGAATGGTTTATTTGACTATTTACCCTAGATTAAATCAGGATGAAGCCATCTTATCTAAGACCTCTTCATTTAGATTTAGTGTGGATGAGGAGGTAGAGTTCCCTCTTCACTTCAGCTCTACAGTAATACCACACATGTACCTGGTGGTCCATGGATGGACCTGGTGGACCAAGGATGACTGCAAGAGACATCATAATTTCTAGAATGATCCATTGGATATATTTTCTGCCAGAAGCTACGTGTGCACATGACAATGTGGTTGATAATGTTTCAGGCTAGATACTCTGCACAAAACTCAAAGATGAGCTCATATAAAGTCATTTCGTGTTGTCTTACACAATGGATCCAGTAGAAACAGACATATTACAAAGAATCCATTCTTATCTTTACAACATTCATTTTGAAACCAATAATCCCTCTCTATCTGGGAAAAGAATCATTTTAGAAAAAAAAAAAGTCTTAGGTTAGTACCATGAGGTTAGACTCTTGTATATTTAGCCAATTTGCTGTGTCTGAAGGAATACAGGAAATCACCATGACCCCTTTAAGGTACAAAAGAAGGAAATACATGTTGGCATAAGATACCAAAATGTGAAACATTTACAAAGGGTTACTTGTGAAATGATGAAGGAGGGTGATATGAATGAAAGGTCGTTGACTATGAACCTGAACACCAAAGTTCTTACCAACCTTTTGACACTATGGCCTGGGGACAAAGATTCATCTGCTGTGAGCCCAGTTTCATATCTGCTAACTCTGGGCTGGAGTTAGACTTCAGTCTCAAAATTTCCTACAGCTCTTAATGCTCTGACACTATGACCCAGGGGTGTGTGTGTATGTGTGCATGCATGTGTGTGTGTTATAAAATATGTGTGTGTCTTCTTGGATCAGAATTAAATAGAAAACAAGTTTATAGTAACACAGAAAATAAAAACTCAGATGGAGTAATAAAACAGACCGGCAAAGGATTTTATCTAATTATTTGAAATTTTGTTTCGAGGGTGAGTTCATGCATACTTATTACCACAATACATTTTGCATCATTTGCTTAAATAAAAATCCATAAATTTTAGTGATTCTCATGCAAAGAAGTAATTTTTTTAAAAGTCACTTTCCAAATTTTCCCGTTCAGCCATAGATAGATGTTGTGTTTCCAACTTTGTACGTGGTGACTTTGGCCAGAGAATTTTATATGTAACTCCCTCTGCACAAAGTTAAATATCTAAGGCATTGTGCTCTTGAGCTAGTAACATAATAGCTTGGTTTTATATTTTATTGCAACAAATTCCTCCATTTCAGCATGCTACTTTTATTGAGAGAAATACATACTAAACGATTTAGAATCTACATAAAAGTTGCTAGACAAAAATGTCCATTTCTTTTTCTGTTATATTTAGTGTCTACAAATCTGAACCCACATCTATACGTAGATTTATGCAATCGGATAAAAATCTTACAATCATATCTTAAATCCTACCCAT
The DNA here is from genome assembly GCF_020171115.1 of Neogale vison. Taxonomy (NCBI): domain Eukaryota; kingdom Metazoa; phylum Chordata; class Mammalia; order Carnivora; family Mustelidae; genus Neogale; species Neogale vison. The sequence goes on along the minus strand of NC_058093.1, from coordinate 54,823,071 downwards.
TTGTGAGGATTAGTCTGTTACCTAATTCAGTGAGGTAGGATTGTAGTAAATTCACTAGTCCTTTGCTCAAGACTCTATCCACAGGGAAATATCACAGCATTTCATCAGGTTGTGAACATTACCAGTCAAGCCACATCATTAAGACTCATTTGCTGTCAGGTGACAACTTCCTGTCATTATAGAAGCCCTTCCGTTTCAGGCAGAAAGGCTCAAGGATCCTTTTTTAAAATGTTTATTTTTTTTTACTTTTTTAATAAACATACAATGTAGTTTTAGCCCCAGGAGTAGAGGTCTGTGAATCGCCAGGTTTACACACTTCACAGCACTCACCACAGCAGACACCCCACCCAATGTCCATAATCCCACCACCCTCTCCCGACCCCCCGACCCCCAGCAAGCCTCCGTTTGTTCTGCAAGATTAAGAGTCTCTTATGGTTAATTTTTTATGTTTTTGTCACTTTTTTTTTTCCAGGCAATTCACAGTTCTAATATAATGAACATAATAAATGCATGGGTCTCTCTCTAAAATAGGAGAGACTGGCTTGGCCAAAACCTCTACACTACCCAGTTCAGCAACTTTTGATGTCTCAGGAAAAGGACAATGCATGAGAGAAAACAATCAGTTAGGAAAAGGAAATTTCAGGGGAAAGTGGAGTGCTCACTATTTTGCTCTTCCTGAATTTTCTCTGAATTCAAACCTAAAATGATGAATATAATTTTGCCTAAGCATTGTCTACCTTCCGTTCTCCTTATACTTGACTGCAGAGTTTCTCAGTAACATAGTGGCTTCTCTTCCTCATTATTCTTTCTTTTCTTCTCTTTTTAAATCCTTAACATCTAATTACTTATCCTTTCAGGTTTAGTAGAGATCTTCTATTCACCAAACTAAATGGTCTTTACTCTGCTCTCTATATGGTCTCCTTAAGATTCTGACACTGTTGTCGGGGGGGTGGGAGGTTGGGGTACCAGGTGGTGGGTATTATAGAGGGCACGGCTTGCATGGAGCACTGGGTGTGGTGAAAAAATAATGAATAATGTTTTTCTGAAAATAAATAAATTGGAAGAAAAAAAAAAAAAAGATTCTGACACTGTTGACTACCTGCTGCTTGAACCTCTCCATAAGGCGATCATCTTCCTGGCTTTTCTTCTCCATGTTTTATGTCTCATTTTCCACTTTCTTCTCCTTTGCTCTTTCTCACACTCCTTACAAGTAAGCATCCTACCATCTTTTTGACCATCTTTTCTTTCCTATTTCTATATTTTCTGCCTTGCTGATTTTATTCACTCTCATGATTTTAGTAGTCACCTCCAGGGATGACCAAAAATTTTTACTTTTAGCCCCAACCTCTGTCTCTTCAGCTTTCGAATTTCTGGTTTACGTGTTGAACAATTCGACTTTATGCATACTGACCCCTGAAACTTTCAACACACCAAAATATGAATTAATGTACTCTCCTAAACCTTTTCCTCTAGATGTCTCAACTTCCATCATTTATACAATCTTCCAAGGGACCTGGGGCCTATGGACCATGCATGAGGTTCTTAAGGTACGTGATTTTCTTCATATAGAGTATTAAATACTGTGTTTGTACTACTTTTGTATTTCTTAATTCTGAGGAAAGCTTTCAGAATTTTTTATCAGCTTTTCAAAAGGGTCAGATATTTAAAAAGCTTAAAAATCACTGCTGCATTGCTGAATTCAACATCTATTTTTCTCTTATGTATCTTGAGTGATATAGACAAATCTAAATTTTTAGACTACTTTTATAAGACATTTAGGTTACAATTCATGACTATTATATATCAGAATAAATTATTAGTTGTTGTTTTGGTTTTGCTCCATAATAGAGAAAAAAGCGGAAGCTTTTCTGTCCATAAGGGAAAATTTAAATCCTAGATCATGATTTAGTGGAGAAAATTATAAAGTTATTTTTAAATTTAAAAAATATATATCAGTTATTTTATCTCTTGAGCTAAATTTGTAATTTGGGTATCAAAACAATATAGCATTTATGTGTGTGGACAGCCTATCTTATATTGTCTATCTTATATATGTCTATCTTATATTAGGAACTCATGTGTAAAACTAAAAGGTCAGTTTGAAATATCTAGCTGTTTGATGTGAGATGGATGAGGGGAGATTACACTCTCAACCAATTCAACTGTTATAATATTAGGGACTATTCTAAGAAAATATGTTTGAGACTATGAATGAATTAGATTGCTCTTTGTACGTAATGGCATCAAAAGCTAAACTATTGTCTACATACAGAATATGCTCATATTTAGTAGAGCTTTCTTTTCTCGTTTTTTCTCTTACTTTTCTTGCTGAGAGTTAATGAAATGTAGACATAACTCCGTGATCCAAAAATTAACCACACTATTGATTTCTTACTTTCCTTTTTACATGAACTATTTCTGTTTTGTATTGACTCTCATATTTTTTATCACTATAGGAAATGAACTCTATAAATTAAACATCATTACCTATAAATTAATGTATTTATATCTTCTGTGCCAGAGACTATGTTAGGTGTCAGAACACAAACGAAAACAAGATATAGTTCCTGCTCTTAAAGAGCACAGAAGCTAACAAATGCATATCCACCTTACAAAATATTGCTGTATTTGTACTAGTATTATTAGTACAATTCTTCATTTTTAATGATTATTGTACCCAGTCCCAGCAAAGGGCAACTACAACAATTTTTATGATAGTACAGATTACTCGAAAGAAGAAATAATGTTCTCTAAAATAAGCAATTTTTTTCTATAAAGGTAGAGAAATGTTGTCAATTTTCTCCTTGAACTTCTACCCCCTTGTAATCAGGAACTAATTAATTAATTAGCTAATATTTCTAAAGTGCATTAAAGATGAGCAGCGTCATACAAATGCTAAGTATTTTAAATCCATGTGTTGTCTCATATGCTAGATTGGATTTCTTAAAGTTTGGAAAGGACAATTTGAACAAATTATGTTTCATCTAAGTGGAAAACCTAGACATATATAGAAGGCAGGGGGTAGGCGAAAGTAGAAGTTGGTTTGAAAAGTGTAAATGTAATTAAGAGAAGAATGATCCTTTACATTTCTCTCCCATTTACCATTATCATAAAGCAAGAGATGTGTGCATTCGTATGAAACTGCTGAAGAGACAATGCAAATTTATTAAAATAATAAAGTATTGCGGTTTTTCTCACACATATGAAATCGTTAATAGACTAAAGTCAGGACTTCCAAATAAAGGAGCTGATTTTAAAATGCTCTTGGAACTTAATTCCAAAGGCAAAATATCTAATTTGGAATCTACATGATCTAGATCTAGGTTGGTTGCCTGAATTCATGAGATGATTACCTACCCCTTCCTTTACCATGGGTTCCAAAGCCTAAGACTGCACCACTGCCTGTGAAGAGCAAAAGAAAGGAGAATAAAGCCCAGTGTCCCACACTGATCAAGGTAGAAGCCAAGCCAGAGCATTCAGTTCTAATGTGAGCATTCTGTACTAATGATTTCTCACCTAAATTACCCAGCCAATTTATTAGATCCACACCTACGTTTATGATTTTTAAACACAAGTCATATTTAAATTCAACTCTAGAAGAACTATAAAGGCATACCTTGAAGATATTGTGGGTTTGGTTCCAGAATGTTGTAATAAGGTAAATATCACAGTTAAACAAGTCAATGAATTTTTGGTTTCTCAGTGCATACACAGGTTATGTTTACACATACTGTAGACTATTAGGGATACACTAGCATTATGTCTGAAGACAAAATGTACATCTCTTAATTGAAATATACTTTATTGTTAGAAAGTGTTATCAGCTTTCTGCAAGTCACAGCTGCTGATCACGAATCACCATATAAATATAATAATAATGAAAAGTTTGAAATATGGTGAGAATTGCCAAATTTGACACATGAAGTGAGCAAATGCTGTTGAAAGCACAGTGAATGAAAGTTATATCTGGAAACCAAGTAAGAAACTTTCTGGAAAGAAGTTAATTTTCTTTGGTTATCCCATTTCCTGTGTTTGGGTATGTCAGGCTGGCTTAAAGATTCAAGTCTGAGGCAAACAGTGTTCCCATGTGTCCTTTCTCTCCGTGGTACAAAGTGGTGGCCTATGTATTCAGGACTTTGTGTAGTTTCACTCCCTACCCAGCATGGCTTTTTCAGGGAGCACCTGGACCTTTTCTGAAAGCTTTATCTTTATCAGAGACTCAACCCAGGTTCCTCCCTTTGAAATTTAACTCTCTGCCTAGTGGCAGCTTGCTCATCAGATCAACTCATCTACATTGGTGTGATCCTAAAGGTCTATATAATACTGTATTGCTCTTCTTCTTCTTCTTCTTTTTTTTTTTTTTAGGTTTTATTTATTTATTTGACAGAGAGAGATCACAAGGAGAATAAAGCCTGCAGAGAGGCAGGTAGAGAGAGAAGGAGATGGGGGGAAGCAGGCTCCCTGCTGAGCAGAGAGCCTGACGTGGGGCTCGATCCCAGGACTCTGGGATCATGACCTGAGCAGAAGGCAGAGACTTAACTGCTGAGCCACCCAGGCGCCCCATGTATTGCTTTTCTGAGGGAAAAGGAATAGCTTTAAAGGCAATGCTTTAACCCAAAAAATGGTTAGAACAATTTTTGTACAGAATTATAAATCTCTTATGATTTAGTGAAAGAGATGAAATCCACTCTTCTCCTAAGACATGCATGAAGGGAACTACATATCGTTGATCACTGAACAGCAGGGACTTGAACTTCATGGGTCCACTCACATGTGGATGTTTTCTCCTTTTTTTTTTTTTTAATAAATGCAATACAGTACTGTAAATGTACTTTCTCTTCTTTATGATTTTTTGTAATTACAGTTTTTTCTAGCTTACTTTATTATAAGAATTCAGTACAATAAGATACAAAATCTGTGCTAATTGACTGTTTATGCTATTGGTAAGGCTTCCAGTCAACACTAGGCTATTAGTAGTTAAGTTTAGGGGGAGTCCAAAGTTTTACACAGATTTTCAACTGTGCAGTGGTTGGCACCCCAATGCCTAGTTTATTCAAAAGTCAACTGGTTGTTGTGAAGAAAATAAAATCCTAAAGTCACTTTGCTTTGGTTCAAATTCCTGCTCTACCACTTGCTAACAATGTGACTTTGAGTCAGTAATAAAGTCTAGGTCTCAGTTTTTCATTAATAAAATTGGTATAATAATAATGTTACATGATTGTAATGAGGATAAAATGAGTCAAGTGATTTAATTACCTGGAACAGTACCAGCTCTATGTTAAGAGTAATTATTATTCTGGATAGAAGAGTATGGTGTATTGGTTAAGAACTCAGGCTCTGACATTAGACATACCTGTGTTCAAACCCAGGTTGTTCTAGGTATGAGACCTCAGAGAAGTGACCCTATCTCTCTGCATCTCAGTTTCCTTATTTAGAAAATGGGTTATGAGAATTGAATCAGATTACGCATGTATATGGCTTCAAACATGGTAAATTGTTAGCAGTTATTTTTCCCATTTCCCATTTTGCTTGACTATTTTCCCACAGGATTCTATTATGTCACAGTCTAATGATATCCAGATAGAAGGTGTTTTTATATTCATGTTATAAATATCCAGACTGAGGAGAACAGCTGAGTAATAGAGTGACACCAACTGTCATAACGTATAGAATGTTTCCTCAAGTTTCCTTCTTAAAAGAGTTTTACACAGTTAAAGAAAAAAATTAATGAAGAAAGCTATTGCTATCTAGATGTAGATTAGTGTAAGGTTTTGTAGGTGAAGATTTATTCCCATTTTTAGACTGTATATTTCTGGAGAGTTTAGGTATCAGAACCCTGTGGCTTTTTTTCCAGCAGCTCCCAGTAAATGTGATTACACTCAATCTTTGTATTGAAGTTCTCTTTGTAAATGCAGGAGGCTCTTGCCTTGAGAAAAATCTTTAAAAGTTGCAGAGCTCCCCAGAAGCAGAGGTTGGGAGGGAGGCATGCTTTGTGTCATACACATTAATTCAGTTGGCACATTACAATGTTAAACTAAATGACATTATTACAAAGCTGTGCTAAGAAGTGTTGACAGGTCCATATGGTAATTTTACAATGTATAATGAACACACAGACTCCTTTCTTGCAGAAATTTATAGTTCAAATCTATACCCAGGATATCCAGTTTTATTTCCAGAAACTTAAATTGACTTATTACGATGTAGTGAATGTATAAATTAGTTCCAGTAGTTAAACTGAAACATTTCCCTACAGACTCAATTAGATTCATTAATCTGCTGTGTAGACCTGTAAACGGCCCATTGTTCTTTTCCCCCCAAAATGTCAAAAACTATTTCTCTAACTATAAAATATTTCCTACAAAAACTGTTTTAAATGGTCAGAATTATTGTATATTAGAAACCCAGAACTACAAATTATCGTATTGCACTGCTACTTTTTTTTTTCCCAAAGAAAAATAGGGTCCAGCCCTTGCCAAGTAATTTAGTGGGGTTAGTAGGTGGATTTGGTGCTCTATCACACTGAAAATGCACTGAAATTAAGAAAAGATCATCTTTTTCCCTGTCTTACTGCGTAAGTCAGCTGGCATGGGGCATATTGTGTATGTTCCTAACCCCACAGCTTTTTCATTGGAAAACTTTTGTTTTCCAATGAAACCTCTGCCTGAAGTGTGGCAGCTTATCAGCTCATTGTCATGTTCCATGGAGGCTGAGCAAAATAATACAACCTGTTAATGAATTCCATTTCAAACGATGCACACCTGTGTCTTATCTACTTCAAAATACCACCCTCCTTGTGGGGACTAGGGAGACCCACTGCACCTCAGAGCTTTAAACACAAATCCCCCCCACCCCTTTTTTAAGCTACTGTTGTGGAATGTAACAACAACAACAACAAAAACCCAGAAAACTTGTTTTATTGATTGATGAAGGTGGCTTATTTTTTTTACTACATGATTTTTTTAAAAAAATTATATATATATATATATATATATATATATATATATATATATATTTGCTTCTTTGATTTATTAAACATTCTTGTTTGGAAAACCTTTGCAACTCTTACCTTTGACTTTTATTTTTTTTTTAATGGCTCAGCTTTTATAATCTGAAGAGAGTCACATTTAATGCTAACTGTGGTTATGTTTTTAGTCTTGGGTAGACATAGCTCTATTTTAAAGATGAGAGGGGAGCTCTCTGGGTCATTCTCAGACAGAGGGATATTGATGTGATCTGAAATTGAAATATTTAAGACTCATTTCACTGTATCAAGTAAAAACATTTCCAAGTTTCTTTGTGGAGGGTGTCATTTTTAGGGGTATGGAAGTGTCTCACAAGGCAAGGAATGGAAAGTAAATGGTTCTTGGGGATGACTTGGAACCCGTAATTCAAATATTGTCTCTTTTCATATTTCTCCTTTCTTTATTTTTTGTAAAGACTTTATTTATTTATTTGGGAGGGAAAGAGAGAGAGAGAATGAAAGTAGGGGGAGGAGAAGAAGGAGAGGGGAGAGAAAACCTTCAGCAGACTCATGACTGTGTGCAGAGCCTGACTGGGGGCTGGACCTCAGGAGCCTGAGATCATGACCTGAGCTGAAACCAAGAGTCGGATGCTTAACCAACTGAGCCAGTCAGGTGCCCCTTTCTCCTTTCTCTGTAGCTTTTTCATTTTTACTCATTATTACTTCAATCCCACTTTAGATTTCTCTATTTCCCTGGTCCAAGAAGTAGAAAATCTGGCTGAAAAAGGCTCCCCAATTCTTACATTATAGACTGAATTCTCTCCCATCTCAGTACCAATTTTAGAAAGAGACTCTGAATGGTCTAGATTGCTTCAGTTACTACTCCTGGGACAATCCAGTGTGACTACATAGTGCTCTGTATTAGTCCAAGAGTATATAAAAATAAGTTACTCTCATTAGCTGATTTGAAGGAAAAAATAGAGGCAATCTCCACGAAATGTTGGTGGTGGTAGGTGAAGGTCAGTATTGGGCTGAATACACATATTAATAAATATCTACTTACCTCATTTTTAAATTCCCTGCCTCTATGATAATTACATGCCTTCTTATCTCTAGTCCAAGAAAATATAGAAAGTTAGAGCAGTAGGTGATCCAAAAGTAGAGATATTGGACTTTTCCTTCAGGATGATATTTCCAGTGAGAAATATAATGTGTTGGAATAATCAGCTTCCTGTTCACAGTCCCATGTTCATCTGCTCACAGGACACGCACAATTTTCCTGCCAATGTATAACATAACATTTCCTTCCCCCACCCTTTTCATTTCATTAATATGGAGGTGGGGAAGGGGTGTGCCAGATTCTTCTTACAACATATTTCCCCCTAATTTTTCAACTTATCACCTTCTTTCTTGGAATCCTAGCTTTTCATGACAAATTGAAGAGTTCTTATTTGTGCAAATCTGCTCAATGCTAATATCTGCACCTGCACTTCTGGGTTGTGGTAAAGCAGCCACCCATGCACAATAAGGGTGAATCTCCCACATCCAGGAAGGACAGAAGGCCTGAAATCAGCAAAACCAGCTCAAGCATTTCCCTGCCCTTTTGATTTGGTAATTGCTTCTGTTCAGGCAGCCTGCCCCATGGCTCAGCATATTGCATTTCAGTTCAAATATTTATTGAATAACTTCTATGTGCCAGGTGCTGTGTTATATACTTCTATAGATGAAAAATGAGTAATATATTGTTTCTGCCCTCAGAGACTGCCACTTTGACAAGATAGTCTCACCAGGACTTATGGTACAAGGGACAATAAACCTGGTGGGAGAAACCAGACCAACCTTCTTGGAAATGGCTTTAAAGGATGATTGGGAATTTGATAAAAAACAAAACAAAACAAAACCCAATGTGAGATGTATTAGGTCCACTGGCATCCTTCTATTTAGAGTCTAGTCTTAAGTAGAATGGAAGTGTAGAATCTAGCAGAGAAGTTCAGGAAGTAATTGACTCAGGGATCTGACTGAGCTCCCCTCTAGTCTCATCACAAGAAAAAATGAGGGGAGATGGGACAGAGGAGAAAACAAGATGGAATAAGTGGGAGCAGAGCCTGATCTTGAACTGAAGACTTAATGCAGAATTGCTTGGTTTATATGTAAATTTAAGTAATGATTCTAGAGGGTCTACCATTTGCCAAGAACTACCATAATATCTGTCCTGTCCATTGTATAGATGTTAAATAGTCTAAAAGAGGTGGGAGATTGGCTTAAATCACAAAACAAGTAAAACAGCAGGGAATTGAACCCAGTATGCTGGGCATAAAAGATAATATTTTTTTTTAAAGAAATTTTTTTGTAAGATTTTATTTATTTATTTGACAGACAGAGATCACAAGTAGACAGAGAGGCAGGCAGAGAGAGAGAGAAGCAGGCCCCTTGCCAAGCAGAGAGCCCTATGCGGGGTTCGATCCCAGCACTCTGGGATCATGACCTGAGCTGAAGGCAGAGGATTCAACCCCTGAGCCACCCAGGCGCCCCAAAAGACAAGAACATTTATCAAGAGAATTAAAGGAGCAAGTAGGGGACAAGAATTCATGAACTTGCTTTCTTATTAGTTGGTTTGATTTTCCTCTCTCTTCTCTGCATTTTTTTGCCTCTTCAGGCAGCTATAGCTACCAGATTTTAATTTGAGAATCCTTAGCTGCAGAAATTTGTTGATGTCTCTGTAGATTCACCATTATGCTTGACCTATTTCAGGTCTTGTTTTTTAGGTCTCTCTATTTCAGCTTTTCTGTAGTCGCCTTTTACATTCTGCTCCGGTAACTAGATGTTCCTGTTCAGGCCACTAACTAACAATATCTCTCCAAAATTCTCTGTTCAAACTCTCTAAATTAGACTGCATGATTGACCCAAGTCATCATCTCTATGGAGGGACACTTTGAGTTGACTTTTTCTAGACTATAATCCAACTGTAATGTAGGATACCATGGTTCAGATGCACACCTTGATCCAAAAACTCATGGCCAATATAGTTGAATCATGTGACTCAACCTTCTATATAGAAAAAAAAAATCTCTTAGAAATGGCTAAATAAGGACAAGGGAAGCTGAAAGATAGTACAGTTTCAGGTACTGAAATCAATGCAACATTGATCTGAGATCTGAGAAGTATTATCCTTTCCCAAAATGAGAGTACATTCCTTAAACTAAGTATTGTTTTGTGCATTACTTTTGTCTTCCATTGCAATAACCTGTCCATGGTAGTGCTGGATTATAACAAAGAGATTAAGAAACAGACTGCATCAGGCAACCATAGGCCCAATTCTTAGATGGGCTGCTTGTTATCTATATGACTTTAGTAAGATAATCTATGCCTCTTTTTCCTCTTCTGTAAAGTTGCTGGTCATATTTCATGGAATTTAGATAAGTTTCAAACAAAATAGTACCTGTAAGATACACAGAGTAAGCACATAACAAATGATAGATTCATTTTAAAAATAAAATAATATTGTCCTAAGATTAATAGATGCTCATGAACAAAAGTTACTCAGAGAAAATAAAAAAAGAAACAGAAGAAATTAATTGCAAAATGATGGGTTTCAAAGATCCTGGATTTGCTGTTATTTTTAAAAAAGATTTTATTTCTTTATTTATGAGAGAGAGGACAAGCAGTGGGAGTGGCAGCAGAGACAGAGGCAGAAGTGGGCTCCTAGCTGAGCAGGAGCCCAATGTGGGGCTCAATCCCAGGACCCTGGGACCATGGCCTGGGCTAAAAAGGCAAACTCTTAACTGACTGAGCCACCCAGGCGTCCCTATGTTTTTTACCTTATAAAAAAGAAAATTATATAATCCCAGAACTGTGAGGCAAAGAGAAAATTGTGGTTGCATTAGTTTCCTATTTAGTTTGAAAAACAGATATTCTAAGTTTATGTTATTTGAGTAAAGATACCTTTCCCATAAACGTTTTTAGAAGAGGTTTTATAATTCTTAATAACATAATGTGCTAATGACCACATGTAAAGATGAAACTGAATGTTAATGCCATAGTAGGTTGAGCCAAGATTTTATGCATAAATAAATGATAGTGGCACATTTTCAAAATGTATACAAACATAGAAGTACAAAGTTCATAAAACAAATTAATCACGTTTTTTTCTTTTGGTGTGTTTAGAAAAATGTCATTGATGACCTTTCAGAAGTAAAGACAAGTAAAGCAGTAGCACTTGAGTTTTTTGGGGAAAAACATTAAAAAATAATCCCTTTTGATACAGAAGAACATTTGCATATCCAAAGCCAGCTTCTCAACAGTAGCTATGTTTTTTTGTGAATGATCAACTCTCTAATTAGCCAATTATCATTGCAAATAGAGAAAGGGACAAAAATCACAAACTGCTAGTAACTTAAAATAGAAATCTATATCACTACATATGAAAGGGGAGTTTAAGTAGAATAAGAGGCTGGGGATCAGAATGAAATTGTTTTTAAACCTTTGCTGAGATAAAAATAATGTTTTACAATATGGTGTTAACTTTTTTCCTGAGTAATGAGAGCAATTTTTGACATCTGCACAACTGTTAAAAAGCAGTGTGTATTTCATTCGTTAAAAAGAAACAAAGAAGTTTTGAAGTGATTCATAACCTTTATAAAAAATAGTCCCCAATGCGCCTGGGTGGCTAAGTGGGTTAAAGACTCTGCCTTCAGCTCAGGTCATGATCCCAGGGTCCTGGGATCGAGCCCCACATCTGGCTCTCTGCTCCTCGGAGAGCCTGCTTCCTCCTCTCTCTTCCTGCCTGCCTCTCTGCCTACTTGTGATCTGTCTGTCAAAAAAAAAAAAAAAAAGTCCCCAAATATTTGGAAGCTACTTATAGTTATAATTAACCAATATTAACTGTCTGTATTAGTTATAGTCAATGTATAGTTTCTCCAAATTGTGAACGAGGCACACCCCTGGCATTTGGAGATCAGTTGGAAATACCCTCTAAAATTGTAGCTAACAAGAATCAATGGAAAATTGAAACAATAAGCCATCTGCAGGGGCGCCTGAGTGGCTTAGTTGGCTCAGCATCTGACTCTTGATTTTGGCTCAGGTCATAATCTTAGGGTCCTGAGGCTGAATCTCATGTTGGGCTCCTAACAAGGTATAGAACCTGCTTAAGATTCTCTCTCCCTTCTGCTCCTCCACCTACCCTTCCATTCTATCTCTCTTAAAAAAGAAAAAAAAGAAAAAAGTCATATGCAGAGTTAACCCATGTCATATGTTTTATAAATAAGTCCAAGGTGTCACCAAAAATCACCAGTCACATGCCAACCGAAAGTAAAACTGATGTACAATACACTGAATCTCCAAGAATTATTACATGCTTATGGCAACCACAAGCACACATCTAGTGTGATGCATAGGTGCAGAAAGTACATTTCTGAATAAAAATTTGTCAATATTCCAATGCACTGCTCTAAGGCAAAGACTTGGGACCCTTCTCTCTTTATTCAGTGGACTTGTCCATAAAAAGATCCACTGCTTCAACAAAGGTACAGCTGGGTCCAAGGAGTAGGCGGTTCCGAGATGACTCTTGGGCACTCACTCTTCCTATCAAAAAGCCATGCCCTTTTTTACAGCCATCTCCGTGATCTGATTAAAAGAGTCTCTCATGGTAAATTAAAACCGCAGCCTTCTGCTGTATACATTTGCTTATTATGTGTTGCTTAGTAGGAGTCACACCCTGGATATATTAATGCCTGAGTGAATTATCTTTCTCTATTTCTAATATGTGTGTGTGTGGTTTTTTTGTTTGTTTGTTTTGTTTTGTTTTGTTTTTTTTACATTACAGATTTGGCATTAACCATATATTTCTCACCTGTGGTATTCACTACCAATCTGGTCTTTGCCTCTACGTTGCAATTTTTTGAAGACAGGTCTTAATTTCTCCATGCCTCTTCTTACAGCCTAATACAATGCCTCACATATTATAAGTAGATACTCAAAAATATTTGTTATAAAGAAAAAATGTCTACAATTTTCAGGTCTTTCAGTGTCATATTGTGTCTACCGTCCTGTACTTCCAGCAACAGGAGCTTGGAGTGCGTTTCCAAGAATCCCTACCACTACCGGGGTCCTATTTAGACTTCACCAATGAAAATTACCTGCTCAGTACTTGAAAAAAGGAAGCCAAGTAGGAACTGCTATTGTTCTTGTAACAGCAAAATGTATGTCTGAAAGCTTCTGAGCATCGTATTGAAAATCATCTGGTTTGGTGCTATAGATAGCTGTGATTATCAACAGTGCATTCCTACAACTCCTTCCCTTTCTACTGTCCTAAAATCCAGCAATGGATTTCCTTGAACACATCCATGGTCCTTCCAACAGTTATAGAAGCTCTAAATCCTTGTAATTAATTCTTTTCTGCTTAACTTTATAATTTCTCTTTTCCTAAATACAGACAAATAGACTTGAAACTGCTATTCCCCTCTGCTTATCATTCTTATTGTGTCTCTATTATGAAAAATACATATATCTTTAACAGTTGAAAATTCTTTTCATAATGTAAGCCAAATAAGCAGTGGAAGAAATGTCAGCAACCTCCAACTCCAATTATGCATTAGGACTCATCTTATTTGTTTCCCTGATCTTAGAATCGTATTACTTCACTGTCTATTATCCAATCTCTGCAAACAAATGTTTTCTTCCATTTTCCTTACTTTTCTAGTTGTTTAATATGGAAGGGCAAATCTAGTCACAGTTATTGTGATGGCCAGAAATGGGCTTATGTGCTCTGTTATATGGCAATCAACACCGTAGGTTATTGCGGAATGAACTAATTTGTCATAATGAAGAACAAGCTGTTTGGTGTTAATGTTAAAACTTGTTACCCCAGGGGCAAAACTGTTATTATATAGTTAAGAAGCACAATCAAAGTTTGACTGAGATATGGTGAGGGGTGCACTATTGATTTTCCTCTTGCTGGGTCCCAGAGAGAGCTGAAAAGCCTGAGAAGCCTACTATACAAAAATATGGCAACAGCAGTCCTAGTGAGGAAAAGTAGGCTGTAACTATTCTTGGTATGCACAATTCTTATAGTGTTGGAGCTTTTGCCCCCCCAGATTTCTGTTCATTTCTTATTCCTGAGCCTATGTTTTATATATATATATATATATATATATATATATATATATATATATATATTTTAATATCAATCTATTTTTACCTGCTTTCTGATGACTTATGTTCAACGCTCATGCTGTGGGTAAGAGACTTCAGAATTTCAGTTGCAGTAAGGAAATGGTGGTTTGCAGTGGTAATATGCCCCCCATAAAAAATAAAGCAGAGTATTGGAAGGGAATGGCTGGTCAAGAATATAAAGACAAAGAGGCTGAACTGGTGAACATGTAAGCATTCAGAGGGAATCCTAGGCTTGTTAGGGGAGGAAAGCCCAGTAAAACATGGCTTTCCTGTATCCATGGGAAATAAAAGGGGAAGGACAATATTTATTGGGTTATTAATTGGACATTTGCTCCTAAAGTCTAGAGCATTTAATATATATATGTATATATATACACATGTATGTATATACGGATACATGTATATGTGTGTGTGTGTGTGTGTGTGTGTGTATTTTGGAATATTTTCTCAAAAAGAGAATAGTACTAAATGAAATGATGTAATTCTCCAACAGGTATGAATATATAAAAATTGGCAATTCTAAAAAACTTGAAGATAACTGGATTCTCTTAAAACAAGAAGAATATTTTTATTTATTTATTTATTTTAAAGATTTTATTTATTTATTTGACAGAGAGAACACAAGTAGGCAGAGCAGCAGGCAGAGAGAGAGGGGGAAGCAGGCTTCCTGCTGAGAAGAGAGCCCGATGCAGGACTCGATCCCAGGACCCTGAGATCATGACCTGAGCCGAAGGCAGAGGCTTAACCCACTGAGCCACCCAGGTGCCCCAGATATTTTTATTTTTGTTAAAAAAAATTTATGGCAGAGTTTTACTCTTTTATGGAATTAAGTTTTTATGTATGATTGATTTTCTTAAATACATAGACTAAATTTTTTCATAGTATCTTCCTTTATGTTTTGCTCTAATGAATACCTGAGTTATTGTACTTTTGGGCAGCCTTTATATTCTGCCTTTTGTGATGAAAATTTTGTGTGTGACAGTCTATATGAAAATCTAAGTAACTATACCACAAAAATGGTAGGCAATCACCTCTCTGGGCTAGAAATATAACATCTAATCCTGTGTGCAGTTGAAATTTCAACAAATCTGAAATGTTGGACATCTGGGGATTAAAAAAAAATCCATTAATGTGGAGACTATGTGGTTCAAAGGTAATAGTCTATTTCTAAGAAAGCAGAGGCAAAAAGTTTTTCTTTGAGGAATTAGATATTAAAATTTTCTTTTTTTATATTTATTTAACAAATTTTAAGTTCTTTAACTCACTGAGCCACCCAGACGCCCCACAAATTTTAAGTTCTTAATCCCAAGAAGAGAAAGTGAGATATATTCTTTTACTCTATTTGCTCTAGTCAAGCAGACTAAAACATGTTGAAGATAAGGCTGAACCATTTCCTGAATTTTTATTAAAACCCATCAGATTATATTTAGCTTAGTACAAGGCAGCTCAGTCCAAGCACAGTTCAAGGCTCCAGGTAATTTGCAATGGATTTATTTATCTAGTATTCTCTAAATTCCAGGACATTTATTCTGCTTAATTTAAATTATTTGTTATAAACTTTCTTAAGCTAAATACACAGGAAGAAATAATTTCTTCCTTTAGTAAGAGAATGGATAAGAGGATCTTGATAAGCTGTAATATTTCTGAAAGGATAAAGGTCCTAAAGAGTGTACTGTTTGCACAGGAATGACAGAAAGGACACATAGCACATCATTATTTCTTCCACTTGTACTCAGAGTGATTTTCAAAAGGGAAAAAACTTGAACACGCTCAGAGAAACTTTGAGTCATCAGACATTTTTGCCTGTGACTGCCTACTTAATTCAGGAAGAAAGTGAACATTCATGAGTCAGAGCCCTTAGCTTTGCCGAGTTCACTTAAAAATGACAATGGGATATTGTAGAAAAGAATTTGTACCAAATAATCTGGAAAATATTTGAAATAAACCAGCACTTGGTCAGTTCTATTCTCCCACCACGTGGGTGTGAAAGAAATAGAATTGTCTCAGGAAATCTTTTTTTTTTTTTCTTATGTAGGAATGAGCCCACAGGAAGCTGCAAAGCATCCCCTCGCTTCTGAAAAGGGTGCCTGAGAAGACCTATGGTAGGACAAGTTAGATTTGATATAATGGTGATGCCCCAGTGAGATGGTGTGGTTCTATATGAGGTAAATGTGTAGATCATTTCTGAAAGTTCTGTTTGCATTTATTTGACCTTTGACTGTGAAAAAAGGTAAAATTGGTTTTACATGTTAATTTATTAATGTTGCAAGTATTTGTTTATAGTAGAAAAATCAGTCTTACCTTCATCAAGGTATGATCTAGAAAAAGAAACACATATCAATCAAATACACAAAATAACTGAGTCATGTGAACTGAAAAGAAAGAATAAGATACTATGAAATTGACCACCAAAAGGAACTACACCTAGACATGGGGTCAGATGGTCTCCTGTAAGAAAGTGACAAGTCTCGGTGAGAAATAACTAGGTAAATGTAGGCAAAGGAGAAAGTGAATTTCAGATAGAAGGACTTACTTTCATGGAGCACTGGGTGTGGTGCATTAACAATGAATTTTGAAACACTGAAAAAAAATTAAATTAAAAAAAAAGAAATGGACATACTTGAAGAAAGACACTTTTTGGATAACTGAAAGGCTAATGGTTCAACAGAAAACAAAGGATAAAATGGTAAATACAAACTCAAATTGATGAATAATTATACTAAACATAACTGGTCTAAATATTCAAAAGAAAAAATTTTAGGATACATTAAAAAACAACAAAGCCTAATTATGCAATCTTTACAATTGACATTCCTTAAATATGAGGACACAGACAGGTAAGGATAGATATTAAGACAGAAGTGTCAGTAAAAATAAGCACAAGCTTTTCAAGTGATTTAAGGGAAATCATCCAGTAAAGCCCAACAATTCTAAATTTTTATATTTTCTAATAAACTTCAAAGTAGATAAAGCAAAAATGATATAGCAGAAGTTGATAAATCCAGAACTACAGAGGAAACTTTTTACCACATCTCTCATACTACCAAGCAGAACAAACAGACAAAAACTTAGTAAAGATACAGAAAAGCCAAACAACATCTCTAAAAATGCTTAACTTAGTTATATGAATATAACTCTGCCTCAACCATAGAAGAATATACATTCATTTCAAGATCACAGGGATGGGCACCTAGGTGGCTCAGAGGGTTAAACCTCTGCTTTAAGCTCAGGTCATGGTCTCAGGGTCCTGGGATTGAGCCCCACATGGGGTTCTCTGCTCAGTGGGTATCTTGATTCCCTCTCTCTCTGCCTGCCTCTCTGCCTACTTGTGATCTCTTTCTCTCTGTGTCAAAAAAATAAATAAAATCTTTAAAACTACAGGGAATATTTATCATAATCAAGCATATACTGAGCCATAAAGCCAGATTTTTAACAACTTTCAAAGGATTGGCCAAATTCAGAGTATGTACTCTGACCACAATGGAATGAGGTAGAAAAGAGTTAAAAGTGGGTCGGTAAATAGTTTCCCTCTTGTCAGGAAGCCAGAGGCTGATTATTTTTTTTATTTTTTTTTCCAATTTATTTATTTTCAGAAAAACAGTATTCATTATTTTTTCACCACACCCAGTGCTCCATGCAAGCCGTGCCCTCTATAATACCCACCACCTGGTACCCCAACCTCCCACCCCCCCGCCACTTCAAACCCAGAGGCTGATTTTTTTTTTTTAAAGATTTTTATTTATTTATTTGACAGAGAGAGATTACAAGTAGGCAGAGAGGCAGACAGAGAGAGAGAGGAGGAAGCAGGCTCCCTGCTGAGCAGAGAGACCGATGCGGGACTTGATCCCAGGACCCTGAGATCATGACCTGAGCCGAAGGCAGTGGCTTAACCCACTGAGCCACCCAGGCGCCCCAGAGGCTGATTTTAACCCTAACCAAATTCCTCATAATTTTTGACCTTTGGAATTTACAATCTAGATTATAAGTGAGAATTTTTCAGAGATGTTTTTTATGTATGACTATTAATCTGAGAAAGATTGCATCAGAAAATACCTAGAATATAAATAAACTTGCAGCTTCTTGGATTTATGTGCCACTGATATCCTGAAAAACAGAACTACTCATATACTCTTTCTAGCTTTGTGTCTAATAACTTACAAAAGCTGAGAGATCCCAAAACTAAACAGCCCCAACTAATTCACTGAGCATACAAGGTTAATGCCTGTCATTCTGAATCTAAATGACATCCTGGTTTGAAAGAGGTGTATGAGGGAGCAGTGTTTAATGGATTTGGGTCTCTTAAGTATTGGTGTAACTATTTCTGTGACTATGTCAAATCTTTTGTTAAATATTAGTAAAGTGTGATGCTGGATGAGACTCATGTTTTGAGTAGGTCTGACTGATAATGTGGGCATTTGTAATTGAGAAAAAAAACTAAACTCAATAGAATAAAAATATCACCAGATTAAAATAATATATAGGTAAGATAAGAAATTTCAATAAGAATTAGAATATATGTTCAATTGAACAATAAAAATATGACATAAGATCTTATAAGATGCTGTGGTTACAGATCTAATAATGACCTTTCATCATAGGTTATACAAGAAGGGAATTGAAACTCAGTGCTCTAAATATACACCTTAAGAAGTTAGAAAAAGACCAACAAATAAAGCCTAAAGAAAGTGGGTAAGAAACAATAAAAAAGATACATTTGGAAATGAATGAATGAATGAATGAATGAATTAAAGATATCAAATACCTTTATTTAAGTAAATATCTTCTTAATAATAAAGAAATTGAAGATATAATAGAGAAAACCAACAAAGCCAAAACTTAGTGTTATGGGATGAACTGTGTCCCCCCAAAATATATGTTGAAGTGCTGATCCCCAGTATCTCAGAATGTGACCTTATTTGGAAATAGGATCATTGCTATTTTATTAACTAGATATTGCTATTTATTAACTAGATATATATATCTAGTTAAGATGAGGTCATCCTGGGGTATTAGGATTCCTTGTAATTTTTCACTCATGGAATTTACTGCCTAGACTATACTTGAGGAATTTTTTTGGTGGTATATAATATGCAGAATGGGAGAACAGGTCAGTAGAAACAATTTGGAGAGGGTTCTCAAAGAAATCTGGATTTCTGTTAAGCTGGGGCATAGATAGAAAGATCAAGAAAAAGATAAGGACTAAAAGAGCTTTTAACAAATAATGACAAGGAGGATGGGTTCGTCTCCTGCAACAACAGACTGCATCCATCCTGGCCTTCCAGAGATCAGGAGGACTCTCAAGCAGGGAGGGTGGTTAAGACAGTAGGAATGAGAAGATGGGAACATGTAGCCTCAACCACCTTCAGTCTATGTCCATAAAAGTTGATAGTGGAGTTGAGAAAAGCAAGAAGTTAGAACAATCTGGTAGCATATATTGTCAAAGTAAGAGAAGAATGTTGAATAAACAGAGTTTACTATAAAAGTAGAACATAGCACAGTGGAAGGGTGATAAGTGATGTGAATCTGAAATCATTAGCTTTTATACCATTTTACTTCATATTGCATTTGCCTTCTACCTTCCAGATTCTCTAGTAAAAACCTATTCCTATTCATTTTAACAAATGTCAGTATGTAGTCTATTGCTTTGTACATGTTGGATAGGTAGTAAGTTGTAATTCACTAAATATTTGTTTCTGAATCCAACCTTTCTTACCAGCTGAGTGTTTTTACACAATATAATTTCAGTATCAGTATACACATCTTTAAAATGGCTATAAATCTGAGTCATGGAAATATGAAGATTATATGAGAAATTAAGTACCTAGTAGTAAGTACATAAGTAGTAAGTAATAAGGTATATAGTGTTGTTCCAACAATCTGTACCTTTTCTTTACTTGAGTCACATGGCAAAACATTGGGCTGAAATTCAGATCCTTTATACTTTTAATATATAGTTAACCATTTTTTCCCACTTTTTATAGTGATATGTATATGTTTTTAAAACTTTTATTAGGGAAACATAATTATAAACTAATTAAATTAAAATAATTCTTCCATGTAAACCAAACTTACTATATTGTCCTGAAATTCATTGTATTTTAAATATTATATTTATATACACACACTCAAATTCTGCCAATTATTCCTCAATCTCTTTGATATGCTTGTCTTCTTAAACTAAGCCCAGGAAAGTAGTTAGAGATTAATTCTGACTATTTAAGAATTCAACACCTCACAGTTTAAAGTATCAGTCCTTGTTTGGCGTCTTTATGATGTTACACTAAATAGAATCATCTTATATCCAAATACATTTGAAAATAAAAAAAAACTTTTTTTTTCCTCTTTCTTGTCACTGTGCATTATGTAAAGTGGACATAAAACAGGTCAGAGAGGAACAGGTCTGCAAAGCAATCTTTCACTGGAACAAAACAAAAACAAACAGAAAACCTGTTGAACAAGTTCTAGCTAAAATTAATTCAGTCTATGGTTAGCAGAAACTAAAAGAAATACAACAATCACTGTAAACAGTATCATTTGGCATCCATAAACCATTCTTGCAAATATGCAACTGAGTTATATTGTACTATGTGCTATAGACTTCATATTTGTGTCCCCCCACCAAATGCCTTTATTAAATTCTAACACCCAGTGTGATGATTTGGAGGTAGTACTTTCAGGAGGTGATTAGGTCATGAGCATAGAGCTCTCAGGAATGGGATTAGTGCCCTTACAAAAGTGACCCCATAGAGCTCCTTCATCTCTTCCACCACATGAATACATAGTAAAAAGGGGGCCAGCTATTAACTCTGAAACACATCTTCCCCGGGCACCAAATCTGCTGGTAGCTTGATGTTGAACTTCTAAGAACTGTGATTTTTGCTGTTTATAAGCTACTAAGACTTGTAAACAGCCTTACAATGGTGCTTTGTTATGGCAGCCTGAACAGACTAAAACACCATGAAAAAACAAATAAATAGAAACAAGCAGTTTTAGGGAACAAAGGCAAATTACTGATTCCTTAGCTTTGTGGTCCAATTGATCCTTAAAAGAGAAAATTGAAAATACAAAGAGGACAGTCGTTAAAAGCTATGTTTTCTTTCTTCAGAGAAATACCTTTATATAGAGTTGAACCTTGTGTGGATGCCACTCCAGTCTATTTGCACTATAACTTGCATTACAGCAGCAAGGAATCAGATCCCTACATCCAAGTTGTATTCTGATAGCAGGACAAAATAATAAATTCAAATAATCGGGGTGGATAAAGAAGCATCTAGATTCTACTCATATTGTCTTAAAGGTATTCAGATATTTAGATTGTGACAACTGTCTTAAGATTATCACTATTTAGAAATAAAATAGCCACAAAATTAAAAAGTATTATGGAATGCAAGGTATTGCAGTTGAATAGTAGAGAAGATCAGTTTCTGTTCAGTATACTCCAAAGCTCCTTATCAGATTACTTTCAGTACTCAGTATTGTACTCGTTTCATAACTCTAGTGTAGCAGATTACCACAAACTTAGAGGCGTCAAAACACATTATTTTATTTTACATTTCTCTGGGTAAGAAGTCCAATACAGATTTCCTGGGATAAAATCAAAATGTTGGAAGAGCTGTGTTCCTTCCTGCAGGTTCTAGGGAGAATCCATTTTCTGGGCTTTTCCATCTTCTAGAGGTTACCCCCATTCCCATTGGGATGCTCGTCCTGCATCTTTAAAGCTAACAATGTCACATCTCTCTGACTCATTTGTCAACATAGTCTCCCTGACTCAGCTGCAAAAGATTCTCACTTTTAAGAAATTATATAATTAGATTGGATCCATCCATATAGTCGAGAATAAACATCCCAAATCAAGGTCCTTAACCTTAATCACATCTGAAAAGTTTTGTTTGCCATATGAGACATATTCATGGGTTCCAGTGATTAGGGAGTAGACATCTTTGGCTAAGCCAGTGTTCTGTCTACCACAGGTAACATCTGCTTTTTGTTTTGTTTTTCCTTTCATTCTTTCAAGTGTTTCCTCCATGAAGCAGCCAAAGTTTGTGAGGTTAGAGATACTAGATGTATTTATGACCATGGCAAAAATATACCTGAAAACATAAACTTTTTATATCTTCTTAGTGAATTAATAACTTCATTACTAATAAATAACCCTCTTTAATCCTCAGTGATATCTTTTACTCTGAAATCTACTTTATCTGATGTTAGTACATCCCTCCAATTTTCTTGTGATTAATGCTATCATGTTATAACTTTTTGCATCATATTACTTTCATATTTTATTTTTTAAAAGTTTGTCTATCCATTTTAGAGTGAGAGAAAATGGGAGGGAAGGAACACACACAATCAGGGAGAGGGGCAGAGGCAGAGGGAGAAAGAGAATCCCAAGGAGACTCCCTACCAAATGCGGAGCCCAGCGCTGGGCTCAATTCCATGACCTCAAGATGATGACTCCAGCCAAAATCAAGAGTCTGGTGCTGAACTAATAGAGCCAGCTGGGTGCCCCACAATATCCTTTTACTTTTAATTCATTTATGGCATTATTTTTGAAGTGCATTTCTTCTAGACATCATATAATGGGGTTTTGCTTTTGCATCCAATATAATAATCTCTGTCTTTTAATTAGGGTCTATAGAATATTGATATGCTTGGATTAAATTTGCCACCTTGCTATTTGTTCTCCTTTTCTCTTTCGGCTGTAAATCTAACTCATGGCGGATTAAGTAAATCAACTACCTAGGATAATATCTGATAAGCACATAAACTATTCACTCATTTTTCTCTTTTTTCTGTCTTTTGTAGTATTCAGTATTTTTTATAATTCCTTATTATTTCCTTTTTTGTCTTACTACTTTTAGCTTTGTTTTGTTATTTTATTGGTTGTTTTAAGATTTATATTATACAACTTTAATTTAATAATTGTTACCTTGCCATGATATTATGTCATTTCACTTATAGATATAAAAAACTTAAACCACAGTGTCCTTCCATTTCTTGATTCCTAGCCTTTTTGGTAATGATAGCATACATTTTACTTCTATGTGTTAGAAACTCCAGCAGATAAAGTTTTTTTTTTTAAAGATTTTGTTTATTTATTTGACAGGCAGAGATTACAAGTAGGCAGAGAGGCAGGCAGAGAGAGAGGAGGAAGCAGGCTCCCTGCTGAGCAGAGAGCTCGACTTGGGGTTCGATCCCAGGACCCTGAGATCATGACCTGAGCTGAAGGCAGAGGTTTAACCCACTGAGTCACCCAGGTGCCCCCAGAGATAGTTTTTGTTTTTATTTAAAGTCAGTTACTTTTTAAAAAAATAATAATTAGAGAAATATGTATTTATCCACATAGTTATTGTTTGCTATGCTCTTTATTCCTCTGTAGACCTATATCTACAACTGATATATGTTTCTTCTTTTCTAAAGGACTTTCTGTGATATAGATTCATGATGATACTTTCAAACTTGTATGTCTGCAGAAGTATTTACTTCACTTTCATTTGAAATATATTTATGCTATCTGTATAAGTCTAGAATGACAGTTATTTCTCTCAGTATTCTAAAGATGTTGCTCCATAATTGTTTTGCTTGCATTTCTTCTAATAAACCTCTGCTGGAGTTATTACCTTTGTGTTTCTGTATGCTGAGTTTTATCATGTCAACTTTCTAATTTATATCTTTCTAGGCATTTTTAAGCATGTACACATATTAATATACACATTATTTATAACTCTGTATTAATACAATGCTATGCAACAAGTTACCTTAAAACCCAATAGCTTAAAACTATAATAATCAATAATCCCTCATAATTTTCTATAAGTCAGGAACAGGGAATGGCTTCATTGAACATTTCTGTCTTAGGATACTCATAGGATATTGCAATCAGGTATCAGCTAGTAGTGTAGTTATCTGAAGTCTTGACTATTGCTGGGTGGTTTATTTGTAAGGTGGTTCACACATATGGCTGGTAAGCTGGTGCTGGTGCTTGATAGGAGGCTTCACTTCTCTACATGGGCCTCTCCCAAAGACATCTGCCTTTCTCCACAGAGAGTGACCCACATTACTATGACAGAAGGTGCGATGTCTTTTAGGAACTAGCTTCAGAAGTCAAATACTGTCACTTCTGCACCATCCCATTGGTCACATAAGTCAACCATAATTCACTGTGGAAGGGGACCATACAAGGTTTGGAATACTGGAAGATAAGGATCTTGGGAGCATCTTGGCCATTGGCTACCACAATATCCTTAGTATCATATTTTCAAAAAAAATTTATGACCTACTCTTTTGTACTATTATCTCAAAAACTTGTTTTGTGCCAATAATAAATGGCTCCATAATATACAATTGAATGATGGACATTTAAGTTATTTCTAATTTTCAAAATTCAAAAAAAAGCAAAAATTAATACCCTTATAATTGCTCATGGTTTCTTCCTCTTTAGAATATATTTCCAAAAAGAAAAGATCAGACATGCATATTGCAAGGCTTTTGGTCCATATTACAAAGTAGACTTCAAAATCCTTATGCTTCAGCTAACTTCATTGGAAAGTGCTTCTTTTTTTTAAGAGTTAGATTTATACCCAACATGAGGTTCAAGCTCACTATCCTGAGTTCAAAAGTCTCATGTTCCACTGATTGAGCCAGGCAGGTGCCCTAGAAAGTGTTTTTTAAAACTGTATCTCATCTGCACAGGTTAATGTAGGGGAGTGTTGAATTACTATATTGTACAACCTGAAACTAATATAACACTGCATGCTAACAAATGAACTAAAATAAAAACTTTAAAATTTTTTTAATTAAAAAAAACTCTATATCATCTAATAGTGGGTACTTTCAATTTATCCTTCAGTCTGTCAATTTTATAGATGAACTAGAGAAGTCTCTTGATTATAGACAGCCTACGTCAGTTTTACCTAAGTAAGAAAATTAAGGTATAGAATTTGAACCAGGTAATTCAGAGTCACTAAAAAAGGTAAAGAATCTGGGTTATACAGAAAGTAAGGGAAACAACATATGATCAATATTCTTCCTTAGTCATGGTTCAATTTAGGATTCCAGCACAGATTCTATCATCACTAAACTTTACTTTAGGAATAAGTCACTTTGCTGTTCAATTCCACTAGGCATTCACCCCAAAGTCACTGCATTCTCACCTCTACAGTAGTCTCGAAGAAAAAAATCTTAAAATGAGCGTTTATTTTGTAAAATTTCCTCAAATCCAAAATCCTAGTTGAGAACATCAGAGTATACAGGCACAGAAGCCAAAACAAAAATAAATACTATAAAAGGTGAAATTATCCCATTTCTCTTTTTAAAATGGCAGACTTTAAATTGCTAGAACTCATACAAGAATTCAGAAATGTGGCAGGTTATAAAATAAATGCACAGAAATCAGTTGCATTTCTATACACTAACAATGAGACGGAAGAAAGAGAAATTAAGGAATCAATACCATTTACGATCTCACCAAAACTTGTAAGATAACTAGGAATAAACCTAACCAAAGGAGCAAAAGATCTGTATTCAGAAAACTATAGAACACTCATGAAAGAAATTGAGGAAGACACAAAGAGGTAGAAAAATGCTCCATGCTCATGGATTGGAAGAAAAAATATAGTTAAAATGTCTATGCTACCCAGAGCAATCTACACATTGAAAATAATCCCTATCAAAATACCATTAATATTTTTCACAGAGCTAGAACAAACAATCCTAAAATTTGTATGGAACCAGAAAGACCCTGAATCACCAAGGAATGTTGAAAAGGAAAATCAAAGGGAGAGACATCACATGCCTTACTTCAAGCTTTATTACAAAGCTGTAATCATCAAGACAGTATGATACTGGCACAAACATAGACACATAGATCAATGGAACAGAATAGAGAACCCATAAATGAACCCTCAAATCTATGGTCAACTAATCTTCAAAAAAGCAGGAAAGAATATCCAGTGAAAAGAGGGAGTTTCTTCAACAAATGGTGCTGAGAAAATTGGACAACCACAAGCAGAAGTGAAACTGGACCATTGTCTTACACCATGCACAAAAATAAACTCAAAATGGATGGAAAACCAAGACAGGAATCCATCAAAGTCCTAGTAGACAACACAGGCAGTGACCTCTGTGACCCTGACCACAGCAACTTCTTGTTAGACACATCTCCAAAGACAAGGGAAACAAAGGCAAAAATGAGCTATTGAGAATTCATCAAGATAAAAAGCTTTTACACAGCAAAGGAAAGTCAATAAAACCAAAAGACAACTGACAGAATGGGAGAAGATATTTGCAAATGTCTTATCAGATAAAGGGTTAGTATCCAAAATCTATAAAGAACTTATCAAACTCCATGCCAAAAAAACACAAACAATCCAGTTAAGAAATGGGCAGAAGGCATGAGCAGACAATTTTCCACAGAAGACCTCCAGATGGCTAACAGACCTGTGAAGAGATGTTCAACCTCACTCACCATCAGGGAAATACAAATCTAAACCATGGTGAGATATCACCTCACACCTGTCAGAACAGCTAAAATTAACATGTCAGGAAACGACATATGTTGGTGAGGATGTGGAGAAAGAGGAATCCTCTTGCACTGTTAGTGGGAATGCAAAGTAGTGGAGACACTCTGGAAAACAGTACGGAAGTTCCTCAAAAAGTTGAAAATAGAGCTACAGTATGACCCAGCAATTGCAGTAGTAGGGATTTACCCAAAGATACAAATGTAGTGATCCAAAGGGGCCCCTGCATCCCAATGTTTAGAGCAGCAATAGGTGATATAGTTCACAATTGTTGTGGTGAGCACTGAATAATGTATAGAATTGTCAAATCACTATGTTGTACTCTTGAAACTAATATAACATTATCCGTTAACTATAATAAAAATTATAGTTGATATTTGTTTATACATCAACTATAATATTATATATATGTTATACTGCCCATTGTATATTTTTCAAAATTATATATTCAGTACACCTGAATGGCTCAGTCATTTGGGTGTTGGACTTTAGTTGTGGCTCAGGTCATGATCTTGGGGTCGAGAGACTGAGCCTCTTGTTGGACTCTGCATTCAGCAGGGAGTCTGCTTGAGAGTCTGTCTCTTCCTCTCCTTCTGCCCTCCACAACCACACTGTCTCTCTAAAATAAATACATAAATCATTTTTTAAAATTGTGTATTGAAATTCTTTGCCTATTTTCCCCTTTTCCTCTAGAATAATCAGGTTTTTAAAATACTTCATATTGTGTCAATTTCAGTAATTTTAATTTCTTAAGAAGTAGTATATTTTATGAAGATTTCCAAATTCATTAGCAAAGAATACATTCTGCTATAATTTCTAAAGCAAATGTAGATTGAAATCTCACATAAAACCATGATAAGAGTAAAGTTCGATGTACCTCATGTGCCCATTATTCAGCTTTAACGATTATCAACATTTTGCCAAGAAAGTTTTAGATTACTTGACTTTCTTTTCCTCCATCAGAATATTTCACAGTAAATCTCAGACCTTATTTCACCTATAAGTATGTTCATCTTTTTTTTTAACCTTCTCACCATGCCATTATCACACAATGATACAATGAATAATAGTTTTAAAATATCATCTCTTATCCAGTATTTATCTAAATTTTCCCCATTGCCTTTTTACAGTTTATTCATTTCAATTAGGATTCTGTTTAAGTTCACTAATCTGTGACTTGTTCTTGTATATTCATTTCATTATGATTTCTACATCTCCTCTATATTTGAGTTTAAGATCCTTTGTTATTTCTGTGTTTAGATTTGTATTTTTTCTCTTTTTAAGTTAGACTTTAGAATCTTATCAGTTTTATAAGTTTAATCATCAAGGATGGAGTTCTTGAAGATAAGAAAATAATTCTAAAACAATACGATCATTAAACATATTTTCTTGCTCCTGTTTTACTGCTGTTCATGTTACTGCTTCTGTGAGTTCTTCACTAGACTTCAGGGATATCCCAGAGATTATTGTGGATTTGGCTCCATAACACTGACATAAAGTAAGTCCAATGAATTTTTTGGTTTCCCAGAGCATATAAAAGTTATGTTTATTCTATGTTGTAGTCTATTAAGGGTACAATAGCATTATATCTAAAAAATGTGTATACCATAATTTAAAATTTGGGGAGCATCTGGTGCTCAGTCAGTTAAGTGTTTGCCTTCAGTTCAGGTCATGATCTTGGGGTCCTGGGATCACATCCCACATGGAGCTCCCTGTTCAGCAGAGAGTCTGCTTCTCCCTCTCCCTCTGCTCCTTCTTTCTGCTCATGTTCTCTTCCCCTCTCTCTCCCTCTTGCAAATAAATAAAATCTTAACAATTAAAAATAAAAAATAAAAAAATACTTCTTGCTAAAAAAATACTAACCATCATCTGAGCTTTCAGGAAGATGTAATCACTGATCACCAACCACAATAACAAATATAATGATAATGAAAAAGTTTGAAATATTAAGAAAATTAATAAAATGTGACACAGAGATAAGAACTGAACAAATGCTGGAAAAATGACACTAATAGGCTTGTTCAATGCAGGGTTGCCACAAACCTACGATTTGTGGAAAACACAAGTATCTATGAAACAATAAAGTGAAGCACAAACAAGGTATACCTGTACTTATTTTCATTAATTCTTATTTTAAAGTGAAAGCATGTAGGGATAAACCTTTTTTCTCTCCAGATAAAGTTTTGGCCACATCAAATGATTTTTCAAATTATTTCCAAGTCATTTTATTTATTTTTTTTTATTTTATTTTTTTTCCAATTTATTTATTTTCAGAAAAACAGTATTCATTATTTTTTCACCACACCCAGTGCTCCATGCAAGCTGTGCCCTCTATAATACCCACCACCTGGTACCCCAACCTCCCACCCCCTCGCCACTTCAAACCCCTCAGATTGTTTTTCAGAGTCCATAGTCTCTCATGGTTCACCTCCCCTTCCAATTTACCCAAAAGCACATACCCTCCCCAATGTCCATAACCCTACCCCCCTTCCCCCAACCCCCCTCCCCCCAGCAACCCACAGTTTGTTTCGTGAGATTAAGAGTCACTTATGGTTTGTCTCCCTCCCTTCCAAGTCATTTTAATTCATACTTTTGATTTCTCTGTCATTATGAAGCTTATGGAGACAGTTTATAAGTAATGAGTGACTGAATTGTGTGCAAAGTTTTCCATACTCTTGTGATCCCATGCGCCAGATTCACTTATAGTTTTTATGAACTTAAACTGTATGATTACTAAGGGCTTGAAAAGAAGCTGGTGAATTCAATAGTTTTGTTATTTAGACCAAACAAAAATTATGAAACATTATCACCAGTTATTCCTATTATGCAATTGGAGAATAGGCATTAACATGTCACTTATGAACACCACTGTAAGTGTTACAGTATCTTAAAGTTGCATGTACACTTTCTGAATAGACTACATCCTCTCAGTGTTACTGCTGATTGCATATCAAAAATCATTTTATGTTAGATGCTGTGAGCGCCTACAATAACATATCAACTTAGTTCTCATATATTTTGCATAGCTATGGCTTCTCAATACAGAATTCCCTTTGCTTATAAACGACTTTTTATTTCACCTCCATAATCTGAACAAGGCTTGGTTTCACAGTATTCTTGAGGAGTTATTCTGAAGCATACTTTCATTTACTGACCATGGAAAATGGTCCTTTAAATTTGATTTCTTAAGAAGTCCCTCAAGTAGAGTTTCATTAATAGCTTCTCATATATGTGTAACATGTACTAGCCCACCCGTGGTACATTCAAACTTTCAAAGCTGAGATAAGTGACATAGCTCTGTAACATAAGCAGAAAACTTCCATTTTGCAAATTCACCAACAGTCTTCGACTCTGGAGTAAGTGTGGAGAGAAGTCTCCTATAGCACAAGTTGAAAAGAATATACTGTGTTGTCATCTAGAGCTTTTTTGCTTTGTTTGTTAAGACAGAATAAAAATTTAAAAATTAGTATAAAAATTCCTTTAAGTAATGTGACCCAAGTTGTCCTGAGAAGCAGAGTCTCTTTAGGCCTACATTAGGTACTGTACTTATTTTTCTTTCTTTTTAAATTTATTATTTATTTTAGAGAGAGAGTGTGTGTGCAAGTGGGAATAGGCAGGAGGAGAGGGGGAGGATCTCAAGCCAACTCTCCACCCAGTGCAGAGCCCAACAAGGTGCTCGACCCCAGGATCACAACCTGAGCTAAAACCAAGAGTCAGACACTCAACTAACTGAACCACCAAGGCACCCTATACTTATTTTTCTTAATATACAATTATAAGATTGGAATTATGCTGTCAACTATATCCAACATTCCTTTTAACTGTCAAGGAAGAGCAGATCTCCTGAAAATGGAATAATAAATCGCATATTTGAGATTAAAAGAAATTCTAGGAAAGAGACAAATGCCAAATAAAGTATATGAAGTTTTTGTAAACTCAGTGAGAATCACCTGGTTAATTGAAAATAGAAGTTCCTTGCCTGAAATGCTGAATTTCTGAAGACTCTGATTCATTAAGTCTGTGATGGGGGCCGGGAACTTGCATTTATAACATGCTATGCCTGTGGCCAGAAAAGTTTTGGAAAAAATTATGTTGTAAAACTGAGCAACATAATGCTATTATTTATTTACTACCCTGTTTCACTCAACACACTTATTTATTTATTCATTCATTCACACCTTTGACCATTACCATATTCCAGGTATATCACCAGGTATGAGTAAACACCAATGGACAAGTCACAGGGCTCACAATTTGGTAAGGAACAAAGACACATTAGAGTTATGGCAGTTATGGGTACATGGTGTAGAATCATAGAAATAAGGTACTCACTATGTTTCGTAAAAGGCATTGTTGGTCTTGATCTTAACTTCCTGACTATATATTATTCATTTTTTAAAATTTAGCCATAGATGAGGTTGAAAGTTGCTATTTTTATATCCTTTAGGTGAAAGTAATCAATATTTTTATTATACCGATATTTTTTGGTTTCCAAGTCAAGAGAGCCAAACTCTCACCTAGATGGATGTTTTCCATCTGTATCTTCTATTGAACCTTACTACCTATCTTCTGTTAAAAAGTTAGTTTCTAAATAAAGCTTCTTTTGAGAAAGAAAAACCTGACCTCTAAAGAAGGATTCTGAACTTTATTTTGATATTTCTTGCTTATAAAATTTCTGTTATTGAAACAATTTTATGTTACAATACTTTAAGTGAAATGGCTCAAGGGAAATTTTTCTCTTATAAAGAATGGAAAAAAAATTTAGAAGGAAATTTTCAGAAAAATTAGTTTTAGGAATGCAATATACCTGATACCTGCAGAAGATGTTGAAGACAAACTGGGGGAAATAAGCAGTTTTGAACATGCAGATTCCTGCAAGCCCTTTTGTTTGAATCATGTCACTAAATCCCCCCCCCCCAAATTAGTAGGGTAAAATTCTGCAAGGCCTAATTCTATTTGACAAGGGATGTCCGTCATGCTGCTGAGTTTTCTGCACGGATTGAAGTGGGCTTTGTTGTCAAGCTATTTGTCATTCTCCAGTTACTGCAAAGGTGGGACTTCAGATGGATTCTCTCGTGAATAGGATGTTCTATGAGTTGGAAATCATTAAAGCTGAAAACAACAAAGACAAAAATAAACAGGATTAGATGCTAATATATCAGAGTAAGAATCAGGCAAGGGAGAGGAGACAAGAATGGATGACTTTTCAAAGTTCAAAGCCCCTGACTAGTTTTGAGGCAGATGCACAGAGAAATGTGCCTTTTGGTTTAAATAGCAATCCAGAGGTGATCCTAACTTTGAAATTTATCTGATTTTTTCCTATTTATTTAATGTAAGCTATCTTTGTCTTAATAGGATGATAATTTTGAATTGAGCTGCATTTTTCTGGTACCAGACATAACCAGGAACTTGGTAGAGGTGTAAGCATTTGACCAATGGAAATATGTTTCCTGACGTTATCCTCTCCTTGTATCTCTTCTGCTTCTCTGCATAGTATGTGGATGATACAGACAGTGACTGATGCCACTATGAACTATGCTGGGCAAACAATAAACCACAAAGTTTTGATGTTGGACTTTTGATTCTAGGAAGAAAAATCTTTTGGAGCTGTGAACGATAATTTAAAAAGATTATAAAAATAGTAGTCTTGGGCACCAGAGTAACTCAGATGATTAAGTGACTGCTTTCAGCTCAGGTCATGATCCTGGAGTCCCAGAATCGAGTCCCGCATTGGCTCCCTGCTCGGCAGGGAGTCTGCTTCTCCCTCTGACGCTCTTCCTTCTCATGGTCTTTCTCTCTCTCTCAAATAAATGAGTAAAATCTTAAAAAAAAATAGTATTCTTGAAAGTTAGAGTGTACTAAAGGCAAAAAAAAATCACTTATATTTTGACAATACTTATTATGTACAGAGACTTCTCAAGAATATAGAAATTTAAAAAATTAAAATTCATAAAAAGGTTATAGTTTCATAGAAATGCATAATTTATTAGAAAACAGCAAGAAAGCAGTATTTAAGTTCTATAATATGGCCTATGAACACACACACACATATATATATATATAATATATATATATATATTAAAGGAATGTGTGCAAAGTACAGTTAAATAGGATGGTGTTAAGAGGCAAAGCTTTATGAGGGAGACAGATTTTGAAGCTTTGAATTCTGCCTTAAGGAAAAGATTTGTATTTCTTAATATCAGGAGGAAAAATTCTGCAGCTTATGTTATTTTCTTTTCATGTTTCTTGGTGTTTTCCTTTAAAATTAGATATGCCTGCATAAGGTAATACACTTCTCAAAGATAAGAGTATTATTCTTATAACTTACTATTTATAGTGCCTCAACCAGTACCATAATAGGCTGGAAAATACATATTCTATAACTGTTAAGAATCAGCAGGATGCCAGATGGGCATGAGAAGACTAGATATCCCTACCTACTCAGGATGACTCAGCTCAGAAGAGTGAACTGAATCACCTGAGCCAAAACTTCACGATTTTTTTCATATTCTATACCACCTACTGAAGTACTCATTTAATAATTTTTAATCAGTTCAATTGTGTTATTGAAATGCCTTAAAAACAGCATAACCAGTCAGGTGCCATGAACAGAAGTAACCATGAAATGAACACAATATAAAACAATATGGCTAATTTGAAAATTAAAATATAAAATGATGTTAATAATAAATTTAATCAGCTTACTTCTCACCTAAAGGCAAGTTCATTCTTAAAAATAATGAAGTTTTTGGGGTGCCTAGGTGGCTTTGTTGATTAAGTGGCTGCCTTTCTCTCGGGTCATGACCACAAGGTCCTGGAGTTGAGCCCCAGGTAGGGCTCCCAGCTTGCCCAGGGGTTTGCTTGTCACTCTCCCTCTGCCCCTTCCTCTGCTTATGAGCTCTCTCTCTTTCACACACACACAAATAAATAAAATCTTAAAAAAAAATAATGACGTTGTCAATTGTATAATAGGATAAAGTGTTACTTGGCTAGATGATACTTAGTAAGAAGGAAAAAATTGAGTTCCTTATCAGTAGGATGATTGCATTTTGTTTTGTTTTGTTTTGCAGCAAGCAAGAATGAAAATTTCCTCTCACACATGTATCTACTGAGAAAGAGCAAGATATTTCATCCAATTCCTTTGATAGGTTTCGATACTGAGAATTACTAACCATATTGATATGCGATTCTTTTTCAATACAATCATATTCCAAGAAACCATATGAAGCAGTTTCCCAAACCTGTTTCTTTTGAATCTGTCCTATTCATAGACTGGTGCAAACAAGCACTTCTTATCCACTCACTTTTACCATCTGGTTTGGAAAAATATTCATGAGCATCTTTTATCAATTCTTTCAAATATATCCTCATAGTAGACACCATATTTCCAACCTTGGAGTCAATGTTGATCTCTCTCTCTCTCTCTTTCTCTCTCTCTCTCACTCTCTCTCTCTCTCCTATGCTCCATACCTTACACCCGAATCCATCAGAAACGTGTATGAACTTACATGCAGAATTCAACGTGTGTCATCGGATTTATCACTACCATCTTTTCTAAGTCACCATCATGTCCTGTATGGACTATTTTATAACCTCCTAACTGGTCTCCTGACTTGCCAACTTGCCTTCAGACCCCAACTACTTAATTTCCATACAGCAGTCAACATTATTTTTTTAGTATACAAGATCATATCACCGCTTTGCCAAAAACTCTAGTCCACTCACAGTAGAAGCTGAAGTCTTTACAGTGGCCTACAAAACCCTATAGAATCTTATGTATTTACCCTCTGTGTCTCTCCCTTTATTGTCAATCAAAAGTTGAGTTTCTGGAGGCAGTGATTTTTGTGTTCACGGCCCTATCTCCTAAGCCTAAAACTGTTTTTGATATGTACACAGTAAATATATATTAAGTGTATTGAGTGTAAATTACACTTTTAGGGAGCACTTCCATGATGTCCTAACCAGATCTTAGAATTGAGAGAATTCAACATTTTATAGCTCCAGTATTGGCCTCATTTCATCTATGTGATTCATTTGGTCTTTTAAGGGAATACTGATGTAAGCAGAATGCCTTGTAGGAATAAATTTTTATTGTCCAAATAAACATATTCATGTGCTAGATATATTCATATGTCAGTTCCTAACAGGGTATGATTTTCCATGTTAGAAGTTTTGTTTGGAAAGTTGTGAAGTGCTTATCACACTATATATAGTCAACTGACTATATGTATTATAGTATGAGGTATGAATTGAAAGAATGCAGGAGTAAATGTAGAAATTCAAGACACTAGCAATTGGAATCATCTGCATGATCAGTCTTTTTGAACAGTTGATAAGGGAATGTTTGTGATGTTGGTAATTCCTGGGTCTATGTAAACAGGATTATCATGATGCTAGCTACTTTATCTTTATCCTAAAACAATACTACAAAAAGCCATGGTTTGGTATGTTCATTATTTTCTTTTAATACATTAAAATATATACATAGTTAGAGTAAAGTGAATCTCTTATCCACTAAAATAATCTAGATTGCCACCTTCCATTCCAATTGCTACATCCTGGGAGGCAACATCAAGGGCAGTATTATTGAATAGAAATATATTATAAGCCACAAATGTGAGCCACATATATAGTTTTAAATTGTTAATAGCCATATTCAGAAAAGTGAAAAGAAACAAGCAAAATTAATGTTATTTTATATTTACTTTATGTAATCCAATATATCCAAAATATTATCATTTATATGTCTAATCAATATAAAAATTATAAATGAGGCATTTTACTTTTTTTTTAAGATTTTATTTATTTATTTGACAGAGATCACAAGTAGGCAGAGAGGCAGGCAGAGAGAGAGAGGAGGAAGCAGGCTCCCTGCTGAGCAGAGAGCCCGATGCGGGACTCCATCCCAGGACCCTGAGATCA